>NW_024543370.1:0-218151 GCF_018167655.1 Microtus oregoni
GCTGGGTGCTCAGTGCTCAGGGTGCTGGGTGCTCAGTGATCGGGGGTCCTGGGTGCTCAGTACTCAGGGTGCTCAGTGCTCGGGGAGCTCGGTGCTCAGTACTCAGGGTGCTAGGTGCTCAGTACTCAGTGCTCGGGGGTCCTGGGTGCTCCGTGCTCGGGGTGCTGGGTGCCCAGTGCTCTGGGTGCTTAGTGCTCAGTACTCAGGGTGCTGGGTGCTCAGTACTCAGGGTGCTTAGTGCTCGGGGTGCTGGGTGCTCAGTACTCAGGGTGCTGGGTTCTCAGTACTCAGGGTGCTGGGTGCTCAGTGCTCGCGGTGCTGGGTGCTCAGTGCTCGGCGTGCTGGGTGCTCAGTACTCAGGGTGCTGGGGCTCAGTACTCAGGGTGCTGGGTGCTCAGTACTCAGGGTGCTCGGTTCTCAGTACTCAGGGTGCTGGGTGCTCATACTCGGGGTGCTGGGTGCTCAGTGCTCGGGGTGCTGGGTGCTCAGTACTCAGGGTGCTGGGGGCTCAGTACTCAGGGTGCTGGGTGCTCAGTACTCAGGGTGATCTGTTCTCAGTACTCAGGGTGCTGGGTGCTCAGTGCTCGGGGTGCTGGGTGCTCAGTGCTCGGGGTGCTCCCTGCTCAGTACTCAGGGTGCTGGGTGCTCAGTGCTCAGGGTGCTGGGTGCTAAGTACTCAGGGTGCTGGGTGCTCAGTGCTCAGGGTGCTGGGTGCTCAGTATTCAGGTTTCTCAGTACTCAGGGTGCTGGGTGCTCAGTACTCAGGGTGCTCAGTACTCAGGGTGCTCGGTGCTCAGTGCTCGGGGTGCTGGGTGCTCAGTTCTCGAGGTGCTCAGTACTCAGGGTGTTGTGTGTTCAGTGCTCAGGGTGCTGGGTGCTCAGTACTCAGGGTGCTCGGTGCTTAGTACTCAGGGTGCTGGGTGCTCAGTACTCCGGGTGCTGGGTGCTCAGTGCTCGGGGTGCTCGGTGCTCAGTGCTCAAAGTGCTGGGTGCTCAGTACTCAGGGTGTTCATTGCTCAGGGTGCTGGGTGCTCAGTACTCAGGGTGCTGGGTGCTCAGTGCTCAGGGTGCTCGGTGCTCAGTACGTTGGGTGCTCATTACTCAGGGTACTGGGTGCTCAGTGCTCAGGGTGCTGGGTGCTCAGTGCTCAGGGTGCTGGGTGCTCAGTGCTCAGGGTGCTGGGTGCTCAGTGCTCAGGGTGCTGGGTGCTCAGTGCTCAGGGTGCTGGGTGCTCAGTACTCAGTGTGCTGGGTGCTCAGTGCTCAGGGTGCTGGTTGCTCAGTACTCTGGGTGCTGGGTGCTAGGTGCTCAGTACGCTGGGTGCTCAGTACTCAGGGTGCTGGGTGCTCAGTACTCAGGGTGCTGGGTGCTCAGTACTCAGGGTGCTCGGTGCTCAGTACTCAGGGTGCTGGGTGCTCAGTGCTCGGGGTGCTGGGGTGCTCAGTACTCAGGGTGCTGGGTGCTCAGTACTCTGGGTGCTGGGTGCTTAGTACTCAGGGTGCTAGGTGCTCAGTGCTCGGGGTGCTGGGTGCTCAGTGCTCAGTACTGAGGGTGCTGGGTGCTCAGTGCTCAGGGTGCTGGGTGCTCAGTGCTCAGGGTGCTGGGTGCTCAGTGCTCAGGGTGCTGGGTGCTCAGTACTCAGGGTGCTGGGTGCTCAGTACTCAGGGTGCTGGGTGCTCAGTGCTCGGGGTGCTGGGAGCTCAGTGCTCGGTGTGCTGGGTGCTCAGTGCTCGGGGTTCTCGGTGGTCAGTACTCAGGGTGCTTTGTGCTCAGTGCTTGAGGTGCTCAGTACTCAGGGTGCTGTCTGTTCAGTGCTCAGGTTGCTGGGTGCTCAGTACTCAGGGTGCTCGGTGCTTAGTACTCAGGGTGCTGGGTGCTCAGTGCTCGGGGTGCTGGGTGCTCAGTGCTCAGTACTCAGCGTGCTGTGTGCTCAGTGCTCGGGGTGCTGGGTGCTCAGTGCTCAGTACTCAGGGTGCTGGGTGCTCAGTGCTCAGTTTGCTGGGTGCTCAGTGCTCGGGGTGCTCTGTGCTCAGTAGTCAGGGTGCTGGGTGCTCAGTACTCCGGGTGCTGGGATCTCAGTTCTCGGGGCGCTCGGTGCTCAGTACTCAGTGCTCAGGGTGCTCAGTGCTCAGTGCTCAGGGTGCTGGGTGTTCAGTACTCAGGGTGCTGGGTGCTCAGTACTCAAGTTGCTGTGTGCTCAGTGCTCAGGGTGCTGGGTGCTCAGTGATCAGGGTGCTGGGTGCTCAGTACTCAGGGTGCTGGGTGCTCAGTACTCGGGGTGCTGGGTGCTCAGTACTCAGGGTGCTGGGTGCTCAGTACTCAGGGTGCTGGGTGCTCAGTGCTCGGGGTTCTGGGTGCTAAGTGCTCAGGGTGATCGGTGCTCAGTACTCAGGGTGCTGGGTGCTCAGTGCTCAGGGTGCTGGGTGCTCAGTCCTCAGGGTGCTCAGTGCTCAGGGTGCTGGGTGCTCAGTGCTCGGGGTGCTCGGTGCTCAGTCCTCAGGGTGCTGAGTGCTCAGTACTCAGGGTGCTGGGTGCTCAGTGCTCAGGGTGCTGGGTGATCAGTGCTCAGTGTGCTGGGTGCTCAGTGCTCAGGGTGCTGGGTGCTCAGTGCTCGGGGTGCTGGGTGCTCAGTACTCAGGGTGCTGGGTGCTCAGTGCTCAGGGTGCTGGGTGCTCAGTGCTCGGGGCGCTGGGTGCTCAGTGCTCCGGGTGCTCGGAGCTCAGTACTCAGGGTGCTGTGTGCTTAGTGCTCGTTGTGATCGGTGCTCAGTAGTCAGGGTGCTGGGTGCTCAGTGCTCGGTGTGCTCGGTGCTCAGTACGTTGGGTGCTCACTACTCAGGGTGCTGGGTGCTCAGTGCTCAGGGTGCTGGGTGCTCAGTGCTCAGTGTGCTGGGTGCTCAGTGCTCAGGGTGCTGGGTGCTCAGTACTCAGGGTGCTGGGTGCTCAGTGCTCGGGGTGCTTGGTGCTCAGTGCTCAGGGTGCTGGGTGCTCAGTACTCGGGGTGCTGGGTGCTCAGTACTCAGGGTGCTGTGTGCTCAGTACTTAGGGTGCTGGGTGCTCAGTGCTCGGGGTGCTGGGTGCTCAGTACTCAGGGTGCTGGGTGCTCAGTACTCGGGGTGCTGGGTGCTCAGTACTCAGGGTGCTGGCTGCTCAGTACTCGGGGTGCTGGGTGCTCAGTACTCGGGTGCTGGGTGCTCAGTGCTCAGGGTGCTGGGTGCTCATTGCTCGGGGTGCTGGGTGCTCAGTGCTCAGTACTCAGGGTGCTGGGTGCTCAGTACTCAGTGTGCTGGGTGCTTAGTACTCGGTTGCTGGGTGCTCAGTGCTCAGGGTGCTGGGTGCTCAGTGCTCGGTGTGCTGGGTGCTCAGTGCTCAGTACTCAGGGTGCTGGGTGCTCAGTGCTCGGGGTGCTGGGTGCTCAGTGCTCAGTACTCAGGGTGCTGGGTACTCAGTGCTCAGGGTGCTGTGTGCTCAGTGCTCAGGGTGCTGGGTGCTCAGTGCTCAGGGTCCTGGGTACTCAGTGCTCAGGGTGCTGGGTGCTCAGTACTCAGGGTGCTGGGTGCTCAGTACTCAGGGTGCTGGGTGCTCAGTGCTCGGGGTGCTGGGTGCTCAGTGCTCGCGGTGCTGGGTGCTCAGTGCTCGGGGTGCTCGGTGCTCAGTACTCAGTGTGCTGGGTGCTCAGTGCTCGAGGTGCTCAGTACTCAGGGTGCTGTGTGTTCAGTGCTCAGGGTGCTGGGTGCTCAGTACTCAGGGTGCTGGGTGCTCAGTGCTCGGGGTGCTCGGTGCTCAGTACGCTGGGTGCTCAGTACTCAGGGTGCTGGGTGCTCAGTACTCAGGGTGCTGGGTGCTTAGTACTCAGGGTGCTAGGTGCTCAGTGCTCGGGGTGCTGGGTGCACAGTGCTCAGTACTCAGGGTGCTGGGTGCTCAGTGCTCAGGGTGCTGGGTGCTCAGTGCTCAGGGTGCTGGGTGCTCAGTACTCAGGGTGCTGGGTGCTCAGTACTCAGGGTGCTGGGTGCTCAGTACTCAGGGTGCTGGGTGCTCAGTGCTCGGGGTGCTGGGTGCTCAGTGCTCGGTGTGCTGGGTGCTCAGTACTCAGGGTGCTGGGTGCTCAGTCCTCGGGGTGCTCGGTGCTCAGTACGTTGGGTGCTCAGTACTCAGGGTGCTGGGTGCTCAGTGCTCAGGGTGCTTTATGCTCAGTACTCAGGGTGCTGGGTGCTCAGTGCTCAGGGTGCTGGGTGCTCAGTGCTCGGGGTGCTGGGTGCTCAGTACTCAGGGTGCTGGGTGCTCAGTACTCCGGGTGCTGGGTGCTCAGTGCTCAGGGTGCTGGGTGCTCAGTGCTCAGGGTGCTTGATGCTCAGTACTCAGGGTGCTGGGTGCTCAGTGCTCAGGGTGCTGGGTGCTCAGTGCTCGGGGTGCTGGGTGCTCAGTACTCAGGGTGCTGGGTGCTCAGTACTCAGGGTGCTGGGTGCTCAGTACTCGGGGTGTTGGGTGCTCAGTGCTCAGCGTGCTGGGTGCTCAGTACTCACGGTGCTCGGTGCTCAGTGCTCGGGGTGCTGGGTTCTCAGTACTCAGGGTGCTGGGTGCTCAGTGCTCAGGGTGCTGGGTGCTCAGTGCTCAGGGTGCTGGGTGCTCAGTACACAGGGTGCTGGGTGCTTAGTACTCAGGGTGCTCAGTGCTCAGTACACAGGGTGCTGGGTGCTCAGTGCTCTGGGTGCTGGGTGCTCAGTGCTCAGTACTCAGGGTGCTGGGTGCTCAGTGCTCGGGGTGCTGGGTGCTCAGTACTCAGCGTGCTGGGTGCTCAGTACTCAGGGTGCTGGGTGCTCAGTGCTCAGGGGGCTGGGTGCTCAGTGCTCAGGGTGCTGGGTGCTCAGTGATCGGGGTCCTGGGTGCTCAGTACTCAGGGTGCTCAGTGCTCGGGGAGCTCGGTGCTCAGTACTCAGGGTGCTAGGTGCTCAGTACTCAGTGCTCGGGGTCCTGGGTGCTCCGTGCTCGGGGTGCTGGGTGCCCAGTGCTCTGGGTGCTTAGTGCTCAGTACTCAGGGTGCTGTGTGCTCAGTACTCAGGGTGCTTAGTGCTCGGGGTGCTGGGTGCTC
Source organism: Microtus oregoni (assembly GCF_018167655.1). Taxonomy (NCBI): domain Eukaryota; kingdom Metazoa; phylum Chordata; class Mammalia; order Rodentia; family Cricetidae; genus Microtus; species Microtus oregoni. Next base: position 5,089 of record NW_024543370.1, read on the forward strand.
AGTACTCAGGGTGCTGGGTTCTCAGTACTCAGGGTGCTGGGTGCTCAGTGCTCGGGGTGCTGGGTGCTCAGTGCTCGGCGTGCTGGGTGCTCAGTACTCAGGGTGCTGGGGCTCAGTACTCAGGGTGCTGGGTGCTCAGTACTCAGGGTGCTCGGTTCTCAGTACTCAGGGGGCTGGGTGCTCATACTCGGGGTGCTGGGTGCTCAGTGCTCGGGGTGCTGGGTGCTCAGTACTCAGGGTGCTGGGGGCTCAGTACTCAGGGTGCTGGGTGCTCAGTACTCAGGGTGATCTGCTCTCAGTACTCAGGGTGCTGGGTGCTCAGTGCTCGGGGTGCTGGGTGCTCAGTATTCGGGGTGCTCAGTGCTCAGTACTCAGGGTGCTGTGTGCTCAGTGCTCGGGGTGCTCCCTGCTCAGTACTCAGGGTGCTGGGTGCTCAGTGCTCAGGGTGCTGCGTGCTAAGTACTCAGGGTGCTGGGTGCTCAGTGCTCAGGGTGCTGGGTGCTCAGTATTCAGGTTGCTCAGTACTCAGGGTGCTGGGTGCTCAGTACTCAGGGTGCTCAGTACTCAGGGTGCTGGGTGCTCAGTGCTCGGGGTGCTGGGTGCTCAGTTCTCGAGGTGCTCAGTACTCAGGGTGTTGTGTGTTCAGTGCTCAGGGTGCTGGGTGCTCAGTACTCAGGGTGCTCGGTGCTTAGTACTCAGGGTGCTGGGTGCTCAGTACTCCGGGTGCTGGGTGCTCAGTGCTCGGGGTGCTCGGTGCTCAGTGCTCAAAGTGCTGGGTGCTCAGTACTCAGGGTGTTCATTGCTCAGGGTGCTGGGTGCTCAGTACTCAGGGTGCTGGGTGCTCAGTGCTCAGGGTGCTCGGTGCTCAGTACGTTGGGTGCTCATTACTCAGGGTACTGGGTGCTCAGTGCTCAGGGTGCTGGGTGCTCAGTGCTCAGGGTGCTGGGTGCTCAGTGCTCAGGGTGCTGGGTGCTCAGTGCTCAGGGTGCTGGGTGCTCAGTGCTCAGGGTGCTGGGTGCTCAGTACTCAGGGTGCTGGGTGCTCAGTGCTCAGGGTGCTGGTTGCTCAGTACTCTGGGTGCTGGGTGCTAGGTGCTCAGTACGCTGGGTGCTCAGTACTCAGGGTGCTGGGTGCTCAGTACTCAGGGTGCTGGGTGCTCAGTACTCAGGGTGCTCGGTGCTCAGTACTCAGGGTGCTGGGTGCTCAGTGCTCGGGGTGCTGGGTGCTCAGTACTCAGGGTGCTGGGTGCTCAGTGCTCGGGGTGCTCGGTGCTGAGTACGCTGGGTGCTCAGTACTCAGGGTGCTGGGTGCTCAGTACTCAGGGTGCTGGGTGCTTAGTACTCAGGGTGCTAGGTGCTCAGTGCTCGGGGTGCTGGGTGCTCAGTGCTCAGTACTCAGGGTGCTGGGTGCTCAGTGCTCAGGGTGCTGGGTGCTCAGTGCTCAGGGTGCTGGGTGCTCAGTGCTCAGGGCGCTGGGTGCTCAGTACTCAGGGTGCTGGGTGCTCAGTACTCAGGGTGCTGGGTGCTCAGTGCTCGGGGTGCTGGGTGCTCAGTGCTCGGTGTGCTGGGTGCTCAGTGCTCGGGGTTCTTGGTGGTCAGTACTCAGGGCGCTTTGTGCTCAGTGCTTGAGGTGCTCAGTACTCAGGGTGCTGTCTGTTCAGTGCTCAGGTTGCTGGGTGCTCAGTACTCAGGGTGCTCGGTGCTTAGTACTCAGGGTGCTGGGTGCTCAGTGCTCGGGGTGCTGGGTGCTCAGTGCTCAGTACTCAGCGTGCTGTGTGCTCAGTGCTCGGGGTGCTGGGTGCTCAGTGCTCAGTACTCAGGGTGCTGGGTGCTCAGTGCTCAGTTTGCTGGGTGCTCAGTGCTCGGGGTGCTCTGTGCTCAGTAGTCAGGGTGCTGGGTGCTCAGTACTCCGGGTGCTGGGTGCTCAGTTCTCGGGGCGCTCGGTGCTCAGTACTCAGTGCTCAGGGTGCTCAGTGCTCAGTGTTCAGGGTGCTGGGTGTTCAGTACTCAGGGTGCTGGGTGCTCAGTACTCAAGGTGCTGGGTGCTCAGTGCTCAGGGTGCTGGGTGCTCAGTGATCAGGGTGCTGGGTGCTCAGTACTCAGGTTGCTGGGTGCTCAGTACTCGGGGTGCTGGGTGCTCAGTACTCAGCGTGCTGGGTGCTCAGTACTCAGGGTGCTGGGTGCTCAGTGCTCGGGGTTCGGGTGCTCAGTGCTCAGGGTGATCGGTGCTCAGTACTCAGGGTGCTGGGTGCTCAGTGCTCAGGGTGCTGGGTGCTCAGTCCTCAGGGTGCTCAGTGCTCAGGGTGCTGGGTGCTCAGTGCTCGGGGTGCTCGGTGCTCAGTACTCAGGGTGCTGAGTGCTCAGTACTCAGGGTGCTGGGTGCTCAGTGCTCAGGGTGCTGGGTGATCAGTGCTCAGTGTGCTGGGTGCTCAGTGCTCAGGGTGCTGGGTGCTCAGTGCTCGGGGTGCTGGGTGCTCAGTACTCAGGGTGCTGGGTGCTCAGTGCTCAGGGTGCTGGGTGCTCAGTGCTCTGGGTGCTCGGAGCTCAGTACTCAGGGTGCTGTGTGCTCAGTGCTCGTTGTGATCGGTGCTCAGTAGTCAGGGTGCTGGGTGCTCAGTGCTCGGGGTGCTCGGTGCTCAGTACGTTGGGTGCTCACTACTAAGGGTGCTGGGTGCTCAGTGCTCAGGGTGCTGGGTGCTCAGTGCTCAGTGTGCTGGGTGCTCAGTTCTCAGGGTGCTGGGTGCTCAGTACTCAGGGTGCTGGGTGCTCAGTGCTCGGGGTGCTGGGTGCTCAGTGCTCAGGGTGCTGGGTTCTCAGTACTCGGGGTGCTGGGTGCTCAGTACTCAGGGTGCTGGGTGCTCAGTACTTAGGGTGCTGGGTGCTCAGTGCTCAGGGTGCTGGGTGCTCAGTACTCAGGGTGCTGGGTGCTCAGTACTCGGGGTGCTGGGTGCTCAGTACTCAGGGTGCTGGGTGCTCAGTACTCGGGGTGCTGGGTGCTCAGTACTCGGGTGCTGGGTGCTCAGTGCTCAGGGTGCTGGGTGCTTATTGCTCGGGGTGCTGGGTGCTCAGTGCTCAGTACTCAGGGTGCTGGGTGCTCAGTACTCAGTGTGCTGGGTGCTTAGTACTCGGGTGCTGGGTGCTCAGTGCTCAGGGTGCTGGGTGCTCAGTGCTCGGAGTGCTGGGTGCTCAGTGCTCAGTACTCAGGGTGCTGGGTGCTCAGTGCTCGGGGTGCTGGGTGCTCAGTGCTCAGTACTCAGGGTGCTGGGTACTCAGTGCTCAGGGTGCTGTGTGCTCAGTGCTCAGGGTGCTGGGTGCTCAGTGCTCAGGGTCCTGGTTACTCAGTGCTCAGGGTGCTGGGTGCTCAGTACTCAGGGTGCTGGGTGCTCAGTACTCAGGGTGCTGGGTGCTCAGTGCTCGGGGTGCTGGGTGCTCAGTGCTCGCGGTGCTGGGTGCTCAGTGCTCGGGGTGCTCGGTGCTCAGTACTCAGTGTGCTGGGTGCTCAGTGCTCGAGGTGCTCAGTACTCAGGGTGCTGTGTGTTCAGTGCTCAGGGTGCTGGGTGCTCAGTACTCAGGGTGCTCGTTGCTTAGTACTCAGGGTGCTGGGTGCTCAGTACTCTGGGTGCTCGGTGCTCAGTGCTCAAGGTGCTGGGTGCTCAGTACTCAGGGTGCTCAATGCTCAGGGTTCTGGGTGCTCAGTACTCAGGGTGCTGGGTGCTCAGTGCTCAGGGTGCTCGGTGCTCAGTACTCAGGGTGCTCAGTACTCAGGGTGCTGGGTGCTCAGTGCTCAGGGTGCTGGGTGCTCAGTGCTCAGGGTGCTGGGTGCTCAGTGCTCATTGTGCTGGGTGCTCAGTGCTCAGGGTGCTGGGTGCTCGGTGCTCGGGGTGCTGGTTGCTTAGTGCTCGGGGTGCCCGGTGCTCAGTACTCGGGGTGCTCAGTGCTCAGTACTCAGGGTGTTGGGTGCTCAGTGCTCAGGGTGCTGGGTGCTCAGTACTCAGGGTGCTGGGTGCTCGGTGCTCAGTACGCTGGGTGCTCAGTACTCAGGGTGCTGGGTCCTCAGTGCTCAGTGTGCTGGGTGCTCAGTGCTCGGGGTGCTCAGTGCTCAGTACTCAGGGTGCTGGGTGCTCAGTGCTCGAGGTGCTCAGTACTCAGGGTGCTGTGTGTTCAGTGCTCAGGGTGCTGGGTGCTCAGTACTCAGGGTGCTCGGTGCTTAGTACTCACGGTGCTGGGTGCTCAGTGCTCGGGGTGCTGTGTGCTCAGTGCTCAGTACTCAGGGTGCTGGGTGCTCAGTGCTCAAGGTGCTGTGTGCTCAGTGCTCAGGGTGCTGGGTGCTCAGTGCTCAGGGTGCTGGGTACTCATTGCTCAAGGTGCTGTGTGCTCAGTGCTCGGGGTGCTGTGTGCTCAGTGCTCAGTGCTCAGGGTGCTGGGTGCTCAGTACTCAGGGTGCTGGGTGCTCAGTGCTCGGGGTGCTGTATGCTCAGTGCTCAGGGTGCTGGGTGCTCAGTACTCAGGGTGCTGGGTGCTCAGTACTCAGGGTGCTGGGTGCTCAGTACTCAGGGTGCTGGGTGCTCAGTGCTCAGGGTGCTGGGTGATCAGTGCTCAGTGTGCTGGGTGCTCAGTGCTCAGGGTGCTGGGTGCTCAGTACTCAGGGTGCTGGGTGCTCAGTACTCAGGGTGCTGGGTGCTCAGTACTCAGGGTGCTGAGTGCTCAGTACTCAGGGTGCTGGGTGCTCAGTACTCAGGGTGCTCGGTGCTCAGTGCTCGGGGTGCTGGGTACTCAGTGCTCGGGCCGCTGGGTGCTCAGTGCTCCGGGTGCTCGGAGCTCAGTACTCAGGGTGCTGTGTGCTCAGTGCTCGTTGTGATCGGTGCTCAGTAGTCAGGGTGCTGGGTGCTCAGTGCTCGGGGTGCTCGGTGCTCAGTACGTTGGGTGCTCACTAATCAGGGTGCTGGGTGCTCAGTGCTCACGGTGCTGGGTGCTCAGTGCTCAGTGTGCTGGGTGCTCAGTGCTCAGGGTGCTGGGTGCTCAGTGCTCGGGGTGCTGGGTGCTCAGTGCTCAGGGTGCTGGGTGCTCAGTACTCGGGGTGCTGGGTGCTCAGTGCTCGGGGTGCTGGGTGCTCAGTGCTCAGGGTGCTGGGTGCTCAGTACTCGGGGTGCTGGGTGCTCAGTACTCAGGGTGCTGGGTGCTCAGTACTTAGGGTGCTGGGTGCTCAGTGCTCGGGGTGCTGGGTGCTCAGTACTCAGGGTGCTGGGTGCTCAGTACTCGGGGTGCTGGGTGCTCAGTACTCAGGGTGCTGGGTGCTCAGTACTCGGGGTGCTGGGTGCTCAGTACTCGGGTGCTGGGTGCTCAGTGCTCAGGGTGCTGGGTGCTCATTGCTCGGTGTGCTGGGTGCTCAGTGCTCAGTACTCAGGGTGCTGGGTGCTCAGTACTCAGGGTGCTGGGTGCTTAGTACTCGGGTGCTGGGTGCTCAGTGCTCAGGGTGCTGGGTGCTCAGTGCTCGGTGTGCTGGGTGCTCAGTGCTCAGAACTCAGGGTGCTGGGTGCTCAGTACTCGGGGTGCTGGGTGCTCAGTACTCAGGGTGCTGGGTGCTCAGTACTCGGGGTGCTGGGTGCTCAGTACTCGGGTGCTGGGTGCTCAGTGCTCAGGGTGCTGGGTGCTCATTGCTCGGGGTGCTGGGTGCTCAGTGCTCAGTACTCAGGGTGCTGGGTGCTCAGTACTCAGTGTGCTGGGTGCTTAGTACTCGGGTGCTGGGTGCTCAGTGCTCAGGGTGCTGGGTGCTCAGTGCTCGGAGTGCTGGGTGCTCAGTGCTCAGTACTCAGGGTGCTGGGTGCTCAGTGCTCGGGGTGCTGGGTGCTCATTGCTCAGTACTCAGGGTGCTGGGTACTCAGTGCTCAGGGTGCTGTGTGCTCAGTGCTCAGGGTGCTGGGTGCTCAGTGCTCAGGGTCCTGGGTACTCAGTGCTCAGGGTGCTGGGTGCTCAGTACTCAGGGTGCTGGGTGCTCAGTACTCAGGGTGCTGGGTGCTCAGTGCTCGGGGTGCTGGGTGCTCAGTGCTCGCGGTGCTGGGTGCTCAGTGCTCGGGGTGCTCGGTGCTCAGTACTCAGTGTGCTGGGTGCTCAGTGCTCGAGGTGCTCAGTACTCAGGGTGCTGTGTGTTCAGTGCTCAGGGTGCTGGGTGCTCAGTACTCAGGGTGCTCGTTGCTTAGTACTCAGGGTGCTGGGTGCTCAGTACTCTGGGTGCTCGGTGCTCAGTGCTCAAGGTGCTGGGTGCTCAGTACTCAGGGTGCTCATTGCTCAGGGTTCTGGGTGCTCAGTACTCAGGGTGCTGGGTGCTCAGTGCTCAGGGTGCTCGGTGCTCAGTACTCAGGGTGCTCAGTACTCAGGGTGCTGGGTGCTCAGTGCTCAGGGTGCTGGGTGCTCAGTGCTCAGGTTACTGGGTGCTCAGTGCTCATTGTGCTGGGTGCTCAGTGCTCAGGGTGCTGGGTGCTCGGTGCTCGGGGTGCTGGTTGCTTAGTGCTCGGGGTGCCCGGTGCTCAGTACTCGGGGTGCTCAGTGCTCAGTACTCAGGGTGTTGGGTGCTCAGTGCTCAGGGTGCTGGGTGCTCAGTACTCAGGGTGCTGGGTGCTCGGTGCTCAGTACGCTGGGTGCTCAGTACTCAGGGTGCTGGGTCCTCAGTGCTCAGTGTGCTGGGTGCTCAGTGCTCGGGGTGCTCAGTGCTCAGTACTCAGGGTGCTGGGTGCTCAGTGCTCGAGGTGCTCAGTACTCAGGGTGCTGTGTGTTCAGTGCTCAGGGTGCTGGGTGCTCAGTACTCAGGGTGCTCGGTGCTTAGTACTCAGGGTGCTGGGTGCTCAGTGCTCGGGGTGCTGTGTGCTCAGTGCTCAGTACTCAGGGTGCTGGGTGCTCAGTGCTCAAGGTGCTGTGTGCTCAGTGCTCAGGGTGCTGGGTGCTCAGTGCTCAGGGTGCTGGGTACTCATTGCTCAGGGTGCTGGTTGCTCAGTACTCAGGGTGCTGGGTGCTCAGTGCTCAGGGTGCTGGGTGCTCAGTACTCAGGGTGCTTGGTGCTCAGTGCTCGGTGTGCTGTATGCTCAGTGCTCAGGGTGCTGGGTGCTCAGTACTCAGGGTGCTGGGTGCTCAGTACTCAGGGTGCTGGGTGCTCAGTACTCAGGGTGCTGGGTGCTCAGTGCTCAGGGTGCTGGGTGATCAGTGCTCAGTGTGCTGGGTGCTCAGTGCTCAGGGTGCTGGGTGCTCAGTACTCAGGGTGCTGGGTGCTCAGTACTCAGGGTGCTGGGTGCTCAGTACTCAGGGTGCTGAGTGCTCAGTACTCAGGGTGCTGGGTGCTCAGTACTCAGGGTGCTCGGTGCTCAGTGCTCGGGGTGCTGGGTGCTCAGTGCTCCGGGTGCTCGGAGCTCAGTACTCAGGGTGCTGTGTGCTCAGTGCTCGTTGTGATCGGTGCTCAGTAGTCAGGGTGCTGGGTGCTCAGTGCTCGGGGTGCTCGGTGCTCAGTACGTTGGGTGCTCACTAATCAGGGTGCTGGGTGCTCAGTGCTCACGGTGCTGGGTGCTCAGTGCTCAGTGTGCTGGGTGCTCAGTGCTCAGGGTGCTGGGTGCTCAGTACTCAGGGTGCTGGGTGCTCAGTGCTCGGGGTGCTGGGTGCTCAGTGCTCAGGGTGCTGGGTGCTCAGTACTCGGGGTGCTGGGTGCTCAGTACTCAGGGTGCTGGGTGCTCAGTACTTAGGGTGCTGGGTGCTCAGTGCTCGGGGTGCTGGGTGCTCAGTACTCAGGGTGCTGGGTGCTCAGTACTCGGGGTGCTGGGTGCTCAGTACTCAGGGTGCTGGGTGCTCAGTACTCGGGGTGCTGGGTGCTCAGTACTCGGGTGCTGGGTGCTCAGTGCTCAGGGTGCTGGGTGCTCATTGCTCGGTGTGCTGGGTGCTCAGTGCTCAGTACTCAGGGTGCTGGGTGCTCAGTACTCAGGGTGCTGGGTGCTTAGTACTCGGGTGCTGGGTGCTCAGTGCTCAGGGTGCTGGGTGCTCAGTGCTCGGTGTGCTGGGTGCTCAGTGCTCAGAACTCAGGGTGCTGGGTGCTCAGTGCTCGGGGTGCTGGGTGCTCAGTGCTCAGTACTCAGGGTGCTGGGTACTCAGTGCTCAGGGTGCTGTGTGCTCAGTGCTCAGGGTGCTGGGTGCTCAGTGCTCAGGGTCCTGGGTACTCAGTGCTCAGTGTGCTGGGTGCTCAGTACTCAGGGTGCTGGGTGCTCAGTACTCAGGGTGCTGGGTGCTCAGTGCTCGGGGTGCTGGGTGCTCAGTGCTCGCGGTGCTGGGTGCTCAGTGCTCGGGGTGCTCGGTGCTCAGTACTCAGTGTGCTGGGTGCTCAGTGCTCGAGGTGCTCAGTACTCAGGGTGCTGTGTGTTCAGTGCTCAGGGTGCTGGGTGCTCAGTACTCAGGGTGCTCGTTGCTTAGTACTCAGGGTGCTGGGTGCTCAGTACTCCGGGTGCTCGGTGCTCAGTGCTCAAGGTGCTGGGTGCTCAGTACTCAGGGTGCTCATTGCTCAGGGTTCTGGGTGCTCAGTACTCAGGGTGCTGGGTGCTCAGTGCTCAGGGTGCTCGGTGCTCAGTACTCAGGGTGCTCAGTACTCAGGGTGCTGGGTGCTCAGTGCTCAGGGTGCTGGGTGCTCAGTGCTCAGGGTGCTGGGTGCTCAGTGCTCGTTGTGCTGGGTGCTCAGTGCTCAGGGTGCTGGGTGCTCGGTGCTCGGGGTGCTGGTTGCTTAGTGCTCAGTACGCTGGGTGCTCAGTACTCAGGGTGCTGGGTCCTCAGTGCTCGGTGTGCTGGGTGCTCAGTGCTCAGTACTCAGGGTGCTGGGTGCTCAGTACTCGGGGTGCTCAGTGCTCAGTACTCAGGGTGTTGGGTGCTCAGTGCTCAGGGTGCTGGGTGCTCAGTACTCAGGGTGCTGGGTGCTCGGTGCTCAGTAAGCTGGGTGCTCAGTACTCAGGGTGCTGGGTCCTCAGTGCTCGGTGTGCTGGGTGCTCAGTGCTCGGGGTGCTCAGTGCTCAGTACTCAGGGTGCTGGGTGCTCAGTGCTCGAAGTGCTCAGTACTCAGGGTGCTGTGTGTTCAGTGCTCAGGGTGCTGGGTGCTCAGTACTCAGGGTGCTCGGTGCTTAGTACTCAGGGTGCTGGGTGCTCAGTGCTCGGGGTGCTGTGTGCTCAGTGCTCAGTACTCAGGGTGCTGGGTGCTCAGTGCTCAAGGTGCTGTGTGCTCAGTGCTCAGGGTGCTGGGTGCTCAGTGCTCAGGGTGCTGGGTACTCATTGCTCAGGGTGCTGGGTGCTCAGTACTCAGGGTGCTGGGTGATCAGTGCTCAGGGAGCTGGGTGCTCAGTACTCAGGGTGCTGGGTGCTCAGTGCTCGGGGTGCTGGGTTCTCAGTGCTCAGGGTGCTGGGTGCTCAGTACTCAGGGTGCTGGGTGCTCAGTGCTCGGGGTGCTCGGTGCTCAGTACTCAGGGTGCTGAGTGCTCAGTACTCAGGGTGCTGGGTGCTCAGTACTCAGGGTGCTGTGTGCTCAGTGCTCAGGGTGCTGGGTGATCAGTGCTCAGTGTGCTGGGTGCTCAGTGCTCAGGGTGCTGGGTGCTCAGTGCTCGGGGTGCTGGGTGCTCAGTACTCGGGGTGCTGGGTGCTCAGTGCTCAGGGTGCTGGGTGCTCAGTGCTCGGGGCGCTGGGTGCTCAGTGCTCCGGGTGCTCGGAGCTCAGTACTCAGGGTGATGTGTGCTCAGTGCTCGTTGTGATCGGTGCTCAGTAGTCAGGGTGCTGGGTTCTCAGTGCTCGGGGTGCTCGGTGCTCAGTACGTTGGGTGCTCACTACTCAGGGTGCTGGGTGCTCAGTGCTCAGGGTGCTGGGTGCTCAGTGCTCAGTGTGCTGGGTGCTCAGTGCTCAGGGTGCTGGGTGCTCAGTACTCAGGGTGCTGGGTGCTCAGTGCTCGGGGTGCTGGGTGCTCAGTGCTCAGGGTGCTGGGTGCTCAGTACTCGGGGTGCTGGGTGCTCAGTACTCAGGGTGCTGGGTGGTCAGTACTTAGGGTGCTGGGTGCTCAGTGCTCGGGGTGCTGGGTGCTCAGTACTCAGGGTGCTGGGTGCTCAGTACTCGGGGTGCTGGGTGCTCAGTACTCAGGGTGCTGGGTGCTCAGTACTCGGGGTGCTGGGTGCTCAGTACTCGGGTGCTGGGTGCTCAGTGCTCAGGGTGCTGGGTGCTCATTGCTCGGGGTGCTGGGTGCTCAGTGCTCAGTACTCAGGGTGCTGGGTGCTCAGTACTCAGTGTGCTGGGTGCTTAGTACTCGGGTGCTGTGTGCTCAGTGCTCAGGGTGCTGGGTGCTCAGTGCTCAGGGTGCTGGGTACTCATTGCTCAGGGTGCTGGTTGCTCAGTACTCAGGGTGCTGGGTGCTCAGTGCTCAGGGTGCTGGGTGCTCAGTACTCAGGGTGCTGGGTGCTCAGTGCTCGGGGTGCTGTATGCTCAGTACTCAGGGTGCTGGGTGCTCAGTGCTCAGGGTGCTGGGTGATCAGTGCTCAGTGTGCTGGGTGCTCAGTGCTCAGGGTGCTGGGTGCTCAGTACTCAGGGTGCTGGGTGCTCAGTACTCAGGGTGCTGGGTGCTCAGTACTCAGGGTGCTGAGTGCTCAGTACTCAGGGTGCTGGGTGCTCAGTACTCAGGGTGCTCGGTGCTCAGTGCTCGGGGTGCTGGGTACTCAGTGCTCGGGCCGCTGGGTGCTCAGTGCTCCGGGTGCTCGGAGCTCAGTACTCAGGGTGCTGTGTGCTCAGTGCTCGTTGTGATCGGTGCTCAGTAGTCAGGGTGCTGGGTGCTCAGTGCTCGGGGTGCTCGGTGCTCAGTACGTTGGGTGCTCACTAATCAGGGTGCTGGGTGCTCAGTGCTCACGGTGCTGGGTGCTCAGTGCTCAGTGTGCTGGGTGCTCAGTGCTCAGGGTGCTGGGTGCTCAGTACTCAGGGTGCTGGGTGCTCAGTGCTCGGGGTGCTGGGTGCTCAGTGCTCAGGGTGCTGGGTGCTTAGTACTCGGGGTGCTGGGTGCTCAGTACTCAGGGTGCTGGGTGCTCAGTACTTAGGGTGCTGGGTGCTCAGTGCTCGGGGTGCTGGGTGCTCAGTACTCAGGGTGCTGGGTGCTCAGTACTCGGGGTGCTGGGTGCTCAGTACTCAGGGTGCTGGGTGCTCAGTACTCGGGGTGCTGGGTGCTCAGTACTCGGGTGCTGGGTGCTCAGTGCTCAGGGTGCTGGGTGCTCATTGCTCGGTGTGCTGGGTGCTCAGTGCTCAGTACTCAGGGTGCTGGGTGCTCAGTACTCAGGGTGATGGGTGCTTAGTACTCGGGTGCTGGGTGCTCAGTGCTCAGGGTGCTGGGTGCTCAGTGCTCGGTGTGCTGGGTGCTCAGTGCTCAGAACTCAGGGTGCTGGGTGCTCAGTACTCGGGGTGCTGGGTGCTCAGTACTCAGGGTGCTGGGTGCTCAGTACTCGGGGTGCTGGGTGCTCAGTACTCGGGTGCTGGGTGCTCAGTGCTCAGGGTGCTGGGTGCTCATTGCTCGGGGTGCTGGGTGCTCAGTGCTCAGTACTCAGGGTGCTGGGTGCTCAGTACTCAGTGTGCTGGGTGCTTAGTACTCGGGTGCTGGGTGCTCAGTGCTCAGGGTGCTGGGTGCTCAGTGCTCGGAGTGCTGGGTGCTCAGTGCTCAGTACTCAGGGTGCTGGGTGCTCAGTGCTCGGGGTGCTGGGTGCTCAGTGCTCAGTACTCAGGGTGCTGGGTACTCAGTGCTCAGGGTGCTGTGTGCTCAGTGCTCAGGGTGCTGGGTGCTCAGTGCTCAGGGTCCTGGGTACTCAGTGCTCAGGGTGCTGGGTGCTCAGTACTCAGGGTGCTGGGTGCTCAGTACTCAGGGTGCTGGGTGCTCAGTGCTCGGAGTGCTGGGTGCTCAGTGCTCGCGGTGCTGGGTGCTCAGTTCTCGGGGTGCTCGGTGCTCAGTACTCAGTGTGCTGGGTGCTCAGTGCTCGAGGTGCTCAGTACTCAGGGTGCTGTGTGTTCAGTGCTCAGGGTGCTGGGTGCTCAGTACTCAGGGTGCTCGTTGCTTAGTACTCAGGGTGCTGGGTGCTCAGTACTCTGGGTGCTCGGTGCTCAGTGCTCAAGGTGCTGGGTGCTCAGTACTCAGGGTGCTCATTGCTCAGGGTTCTGGGTGCTCAGTACTCAGGGTGCTGGGTGCTCAGTGCTCAGGGTGCTCGGTGCTCAGTACTCAGGGTGCTCAGTACTCAGGGTGCTGGGTGCTCAGTGCTCAGGGTGCTGGGTGCTCAGTGCTCAGGTTGCTGGGTGCTCAGTGCTCATTGTGCTGGGTGCTCAGTGCTCAGGGTGCTGGGTGCTCGGTGCTCGGGGTGCTGGTTGCTTAGTGCTCGGGGTGCCCTGTGCTCAGTACTCGGGGTGCTCAGTGCTCAGTACTCAGGGTGTTGGGTGCTCAGTGCTCAGGGTGCTGGGTGCTCAGTACTCAGGGTGCTGGGTGCTCGGTGCTCAGTACGCTGGGTGCTCAGTACTCAGGGTGCTGGGTCCTCAGTGCTCAGTGTGCTGGGTGCTCAGTGCTCGGGGTGCTCAGTGCTCAGTACTCAGGGTGCTGGGTGCTCAGTGCTCGAGGTGCTCAGTACTCAGGGTGCTGTGTGTTCAGTGCTCAGGGTGCTGGGTGCTCAGTACTCAGGGTGCTCGGTGCTTAGTACTCACGGTGCTGGGTGCTCAGTGCTCGGGGTGCTGTGTGCTCAGTGCTCAGTACTCAGGGTGCTGGGTGCTCAGTGCTCAAGGTGCTGTGTGCTCAGTGCTCAGGGTGCTGGGTGCTCAGTGCTCAGGGTGCTGGGTACTCATTGCTCAGGGTGCTGGTTGCTCAGTACTCAGGGTGCTGGGTGCTCAGTGCTCAGGGTGCTGGGTGCTCAGTACTCAGGGTGCTGGGTGCTCAGTGCTCGGGGTGCTGTATGCTCAGTGCTCAGGGTGCTGGGTGCTCAGTACTCAGGGTGCTGGGTGCTCAGTACTCAGGGTGCTGGGTGCTCAGTACTCAGGGTGCTGGGTGCTCAGTGCTCAGGGTGCTGGGTGATCAGTGCTCAGTGTGCTGGGTGCTCAGTGCTCAGGGTGCTGGGTGCTCAGTACTCAGGGTGCTGGGTGCTCAGTACTCAGGGTGCTGGGTGCTCAGTACTCAGGGTGCTGAGTGCTCAGTACTCAGGGTGCTGGGTGCTCAGTACTCAGGGTGCTCGGTGCTCAGTGCTCGGGGTGCTGGGTGCTCAGTGCTCGGGCCGCTGGGTGCTCAGTGCTCCGGGTGCTCGGAGCTCAGTACTCAGGGTGCTGTGTGCTCAGTGCTCGTTGTGATCGGTGCTCAGTAGTCAGGGTGCTGGGTGCTCAGTGCTCGGGGTGCTCGGTGCTCAGTACGTTGGGTGCTCACTAATCAGGGTGCTGGGTGCTCAGTGCTCACGGTGCTGGGTGCTCAGTGCTCAGTGTGCTGGGTGCTCAGTGCTCAGGGTGCTGGGTGCTCAGTACTCAGGGTGCTGGGTGCTCAGTGCTCGGGGTGCTGGGTGCTCAGTGCTCAGGGTGCTGGGTGCTCAGTACTCGGGGTGCTGGGTGCTCAGTACTCAGGGTGCTGGGTGCTCAGTACTTAGGGTGCTGGGTGCTCAGTGCTCGGGGTGCTGGGTGCTCAGTACTCAGGGTGCTGGGTGCTCAGTACTCGGGGTGCTGGGTGCTCAGTACTCAGGGTGCTGGGTGCTCAGTACTCGGGGTGCTGGGTGCTCAGTACTCGGGTGCTGGGTGCTCAGTGCTCAGGGTGCTGGGTGCTCATTGCTCGGTGTGCTGGGTGCTCAGTGCTCAGTACTCAGGGTGCTGGGTGCTCAGTACTCAGGGTGCTGGGTGCTTAGTACTCGGGTGCTGGGTGCTCAGTGCTCAGGGTGCTGGGTGCTCAGTGCTCGGTGTGCTGGGTGCTCAGTGCTCAGAACTCAGGGTGCTGGGTGCTCAGTGCTCGGGGTGCTGGGTGCTCAGTGCTCAGTACTCAGGGTGCTGGGTACTCAGTGCTCAGGGTGCTGTGTGCTCAGTGCTCAGGGTGCTGGGTGCTCAGTGCTCAGGGTCCTGGGTACTCAGTGCTCAGTGTGCTGGGTGCTCAGTACTCAGGGTGCTGGGTGCTCAGTACTCAGGGTGCTGGGTGCTCAGTGCTCGGGGTGCTGGGTGCTCAGTGCTCGCGGTGCTGGGTGCTCAGTGCTCGGGGTGCTCGGTGCTCAGTACTCAGTGTGCTGGGTGCTCAGTGCTCGAGGTGCTCAGTACTCAGGGTGCTGTGTGTTCAGTGCTCAGGGTGCTGGGTGCTCAGTACTCAGGGTGCTCGTTGCTTAGTACTCAGGGTGCTGTGTGCTCAGTACTCCGGGTGCTCGGTGCTCAGTGCTCAAGGTGCTGGGTGCTCAGTACTCAGGGTGCTCATTGCTCAGGGTTCTGGGTGCTCAGTACTCAGGGTGCTGGGTGCTCGGTGCTCGGGGTGCTGGTTGCTTAGTGCTCAGTACGCTGGGTGCTCAGTGCTCAGGGTGCTGGGTGCTCAGTGCTCGGGGTGCTGGGTGCTCAGTACTCGGGGTGCTGGGTGCTCAGTGCTCAGGGTGCTGGGTGCTCAGTGCTCGGGGCGCTGGGTGCTCAGTGCTCCGGGTGCTCGGAGCTCAGTACTCAGGGTGCTGTGTGCTCAGTGCTCGTTGTGATCGGTGCTCAGTAGTCAGGGTGCTGGGTTCTCAGTGCTCGGGGTGCTCGGTGCTCAGTACGTTGGGTGCTCACTACTCAGGGTGCTGGGTGCTCAGTGCTCAGGGTGCTGGGTGCTCAGTGCTCAGTGTGCTGGGTGCTCAGTGCTCAGGGTGCTGGGTGCTCAGTACTCAGGGTGCTGGGTGCTCAGTGCTCGGGGTGCTGGGTGCTCAGTGCTCAGGGTGCTGGGTGCTCAGTACTCGGGGTGCTGGGTGCTCAGTACTCAGGGTGCTGGGTGGTCAGTACTTAGGGTGCTGGGTGCTCAGTGCTCGGGGTGCTGGGTGCTCAGTACTCAGGGTGCTGGGTGCTCAGTACTCGGGGTGCTGGGTGCTCAGTACTCAGGGTGCTGGGTGCTCAGTACTCGGGGTGCTGGGTGCTCAGTACTCGGGTGCTGGGTGCTCAGTGCTCAGGGTGCTGGGTGCTCATTGCTCGGGGTGCTGGGTGCTCAGTGCTCAGTACTCAGGGTGCTGGGTGCTCAGTACTCAGTGTGCTGGGTGCTTAGTACTCGGGTGCTGGGTGCTCAGTGCTCAGGGTGCTGGGTGCTCAGTGCTCGGTGTGCTGGGTGCTCAGTGCTCAGTACTCAGGGTGCTGGGTGCTCAGTGCTCGGGGTGCTGGGTGCTCAGTGCTCAGTACTCAGGGTGCTGGGTACTCAGTGCTCAGGGTGCTGTGTGCTCAGTGCTCAGGGTGCTGGGTGCTCAGTGCTCAGGGTCCTGGGTACTCAGTGCTCAGGGTGCTGGGTGCTCAGTACTCAGGGTGCTGGGTGCTCAGTACTCAGGGTGGTGGGTGCTCAGTGCTCGGGGTGCTGGGTGCTCAGTGCTCGCAGTGCTGGGTGCTCAGTGCTCGGGGTGCTCGGTGCTCAGTACTCAGTGTGCTGGGTGCTCAGTGCTCGAGGTGCTCAGTACTCAGGGTGCTGTGTGTTCAGTGCTCAGGGTGCTGGGTGCTCAGTTCTCAGGGTGCTCGTTGCTTAGTACTCAGGGTGCTGGGTGCTCAGTACTCCGGGTGCTCGGTGCTCAGTGCTCAAGGTGCTGGGTGCTCAGTACTCAGGGTGCTCATTGCTCAGGGTTCTGGGTGCTCAGTACTCAGGGTGCTGGGTGCTCAGTGCTCAGGTTGCTCGGTGCTCAGTACTCAAGGTGCTCAGTACTCAGGGTTCTGGGTGCTCAGTACTCAGGGTGTTGGGTGCTCAGTGCTCAGGGTGCTGGGTGCTCAGTACTCAGGGTGCTGGGTGCTCGGTGCTCAGTACGCTGGGAGCTCAGTACTCAGGGTGCTGGGTCCTCAGTGCTCGGTGTGCTGGGTGCTCAGTGCTCGGGGTGCTCAGTGCTCAGTACTCAGGCTGCTGGGTGCTCAGTGCTCGAGGTGCTCAGTACTCAGGGTGCTGTGTGTTTAGTGCTCAGGGTGCTGGGTGCTCAGTAGTCAGGGTGCTCGGTGCTTAGTACTCAGGGTGCTGGGTGCTCAGTGCTCGGGGTGCTGTGTGCTCAGTGCTCAGTACTCAGGGTGCTGGGTGCTCAGTGCTCAAGGTGCTGTGTGCTCAGTGCTCAGGGTGCTGGGTGCTCAGTGCTCAGGGTGCTGGGTACTCATTGCTCAGGGTGCTGGGTGCTCAGTACTCAGGGTGCTGGGTGCTCAGTGCTCAGGGTGCTGGGTGCTCAGTACTCAGTGTGCTGGGTGCTCAGTGCTCGAGGTGCTCAGTACTCAGGGTGCTGTGTGTTCAGTGCTCAGGGTGCTGGGTGCTCAGTACTCAGGGTGCTCGTTGCTTAGTACTCAGGGTACTGGGTGCTCAGTACTCCGGGTGCTCGGTGCTCAGTGCTCAAGGTGCTGGGTGCTCAGTACTCAGGGTGCTCATTGCTCAGGGTTCTGGGTGCTCAGTACTCAGGGTGCTGGGTGCTCAGTGCTCAGGTTGCTCGGTGCTCAGTACTCAAGGTGCTCAGTACTCAGGGTTCTGGGTGCTCAGTACTCAGGGTGTTGGGTGCTCAGTGCTCAGGGTGCTGGGTGCTCAGTACTCAGGGTGCTGGGTGCTCGGTGCTCAGTACGCTGGGAGCTCAGTACTCAGGGTGCTGGGTCCTCAGTGCTCGGTGTGCTGGGTGCTCAGTGCTCGGGGTGCTCAGTGCTCAGTACTCAGGCTGCTGGGTGCTCAGTGCTCGAGGTGCTCAGTACTCAGGGTGCTGTGTGTTTAGTGCTCAGGGTGCTGGGTGCTCAGTAGTCAGGGTGCTCGGTGCTTAGTACTCAGGGTGCTGGGTGCTCAGTGCTCGGGGTGCTGTGTGCTCAGTGCTCAGTACTCAGGGTGCTGGGTGCTCAGTGCTCAAGGTGCTGTGTGCTCAGTGCTCAGGGTGCTGGGTGCTCAGTGCTCAGGGTGCTGGGTACTCATTGCTCAGGGTGCTGGGTGCTCAGTACTCAGGGTGCTGGGTGCTCAGTGCTCAGGGTGCTGGGTGCTCAGTACTCAGGGTGCTGGGTGCTCATTGCTCGGGGTGCTGGGTGCTCAGTGATCAGGGTGCTGGGTGCTCAGTACTCAGGGTGCTGGGTGCTCAGTGCTCGGGGTGCTGGGTGCTCAGTGCTCGGGGTGCTGGGTGCTCAGTGCTCAGGGTGCGGGGTGCTCAGTACTCAGGGGGCTGGGAGCTCAGTGCTCAGGGTGATCGGTGCTCAGTACTCAGGGTGCTCAGTACTCAGGGTGCTGGGAGCTCAGTGCTCAGGGTGATCGGTGCTCAGTACTCAGGGTGCTCAGTACTCAGGTTGCTGGGTGCTCAGTGCTCGTGTTGCTGGGTGCTCAGTACTCAGGGTGCTGGGTGCTCAGTGCTCGGGGTTCTGGGTGCTCAGTGCTCAGGGTGATCGGTGCTCAGTACTCAGGGTGCTGGGTGCTCAGTGCTCAGGGTGCTGGGTGCTCAGTGCTCAGGGTGCTGGGTGCTCAGTCCTCAGGGTGCTCAGTACTCAGGGTGCTGGGTGCTCAGTGCTCGGGGTGCTCGGTGCTCAGTGCTCGGGGTGCTGGGCGCTCAGTGCTCAGGGTGCTGGGTGCTCAGTACTCAGGGGGCTGGGAGCTCAGTGCTCAGGGTGATCGGTGCTCAGTACTCAGGGTGCTCAGTACTCAGGGTGCTGGGAGCTCAGTGCTCAGGGTGGTCGGTGCTCAGTACTCAGGGTGCTCAGTACTCAGGTTGCTGGGTGCTCAGTGCTCGTGTTGCTGGGTGCTCAGTACTCAGGGTGCTGGGTGCTCAGTGCTCGGGGTTCTGGGTGCTCAGTCCTCAGGGTGCTCAGTGCTCAGGGTGCTGGGTGCTCAGTGCTCGGGGTGCTCGGTGCTCAGTACTCAGGGTGCTGAGTGCTCAGTACTCAGGGTGCTGGTTGCTCAGTACTCAGGGTGCTGGGTGCTCAGTGCTCAGGGTGCTGGGTGATCAGTGCTCAGGGTGCTGGGTGCTCAGTGCTCAGGGTGCTCGGTGCTCAGTGCTCGGGGTGCTGGGTGCTCAGTACTCAGGGTGCTGGGTGCTCAGTGCTCAGGGTGCTGGGTGCTCAGAGCTCGGGGCGCTGGGTGCTCAGTGCTCGGGGTGCTCGGAGCTCAGTACTCAGGGTGCTGGGTGCTCAGTGCTCGGGGTGCTCGGTGCTCAGTATGTTGGGTGCTCACTACTCAGGGTGCTGGGTGCTCAGTGCTCAGGGTGCTGGGTGCTCAGTGCTCGGGGTGCTCGGTGCTCAGTACTTTGGGTGCTCACTACTCAGGGTGCTGGGTGCTCAGTGCTCAGGGTGCTGGGTGCTCAGTGCTCAGGGTGCTGGGTGCTCAGTGCTCAGGGTGGTGGGTGCTCAGTACTCAGGTTGCTGGGTGCTCAGTGCTCGGGGTGCTGGGTGCTCAGTGCTCAGGGTGCTGGGTGCTCAGTACTCGGGGTGCTGGGTGCTCAGTACTCAGGGTGCTGGGTGCTCAGTACTCAGGGTGCTGGGTGCTCAGTGCTCGGGGTGCTGGGTGCTCAGTACTCAGGGTGCTGTGTGCTCAGTACTCAGGGTGCTGGGTGCTCAGTGCTCGGGGTGCTCGGTGCTCAGTGCTCAAGGAGTTGGGTGCTCAGTACTCAGGGTGCTCATTGCTCAGGGTGCTGGGTGCTCAGTACTCAGGGTGCTGGGTGCTCAGTGCTCAGGGTGCTCGGTGCTCAGTACCCTGGGTGCTGGGTGCTCAGTGCTCGGGGTGCTCGGTGCTCAGTACTCAGGGTGCTGGGTGCTCAGTGCTCGGGGTGCTGGGGGCTCAGTACTCAGGGTGCTGGGTGCTCAGTGCTCGGTGTGCTGGGTCCTCAGTGCTCGGTGTGCTGGGTGCTCAGTGCTCGGGGTGCTCGGAGCTCAGTACCCTGGGTGCTGGGTGCTCAGTGCTCGGGGTGCTCGGTGCTCAGTACTCAGGGTGCTGGGTGCTCAGTGCTCGGGGTGCTGGGTGCTCAGTACTCAGGGTGCTGGGTGCTCAGTGCTCGGGGTGCTGGGTCCTCAGTGCTCGGTGTGCTGGGTGCTCAGTGCTCGGGGGGCTCAGTGCTCAGTACTCAGGGTGCTGGGTGCTCAGTGCTCGAGGTGCTCAGTACTCAGGGTGCTGTGTGTTCAGTGCTCAGCTTGCTGGGTGCTCAGTACTCAGGGTGCTCGGTGCTTAGTACTCAGGGTGCTGGGTGCTCAGTGCTCGGGGTGCTGGGCGCTCAGTGCTCAGTACTCAGGGTGCTGGGTGCTCAGTGCTCGGGGTGCTGGGTGCTCAGTGCTCAGTACTCAGGGTGCTGGGTGCTCAGTGCTCAGGGTGCTGGGTGCTCAGTGCTCGGGGTGCTGGGTGCTCAGTGCTCAGTACTCAGGGTGCTGGGTGCTCAGTGCTCAGTTTGCTGGGTGCTCAGTGCTCGGGGTGCTCTGTGCTCAGTAGTCAGGGTGCTGGGTGCTCAGTACTCCGGGTGCTGGGTGCTCAGTTCTCGGGGAGCTCGGTGCTCAGTACTCAGTGCTCAGGGTGCTCAGTGCTCAGTGCTCAGGGTGCTGGGTGTTCAGTACTCAGGGTGCTGGGTGCTCAGTACTCAAGGTGCTGGGTGCTCAGTGCTCAGGGTGCTGGGTGCTCAGTGATCAGGGTGCTGGGTGCTCAGTACTCAGGTTGCTGGGTGCTCAGTACTCGGGGTGCTGGGTGATCAGTACTCAGGGTGCTGGGTGCTCAGTACTCAGGGTGCTGGGTGCTCAGTGCTCGGGGTTCTGGGTGCTCAGTGCTCAGGGTGATCGGTGCTCAGTACTCAGGGTGCTGGGTGCTCAGTGCTCAGGGTGCTGGGTGCTCAGTCCTCAGGGTGCTCAGTGCTCAGGGTGCTGGGTGCTCAGTGCTCGGTGTGCTCGGTGCTCAGTACTCAGGGTGCTGAGTGCTCAGTACTCAGGGTGCTGGGTGCTCGGTGCTCAGGGTGCTGGGTGATCAGTGCTCAGTGTGCTGGGTGCTCAGTGCTCAGGCTGCTGGGTGCTCAGTGCTCGGGGTGCTGGGTGCTCAGTACTCAGGGTGCTGGGTGCTCAGTGCTCAGGGTGCTGGGTGCTCAGTGCTCGGGGCGCTGGGTGCTCAGTGCTCCGGGTGCTCGGAGCTCAGTACTCAGGGTGCTGTGTGCTCAGTGCTCGTTGTGATCGGTGCTCAGTAGTCAGGGTGCTGCGTGCTCAGTGCTCGGGGTGCTCGGTGCTCAGTACGTTGGGTGCTCACTACTCAGGGTGCTGGGTGCTCAGTGCTCAGGGTGCTGGGTGCTCAGTGCTCAGTGTGCTGGGTGCTCAGTGCTCAGGGTGCTGGGTGCTCAGTACTCAGGGTGCTGGGTGCTCAGTGCTCGGGGTGCTGGGTGCTCAGTGCTCAGGGTGCTTGGTGCTCAGTACTCGGGGTGCTGGGTGCTCAGTACTCAGGGTGTTGGGTGCTCAGTGCTCAGGGAGCTGGGTGCTCAGTACTCAGGGTGCTGGGTGCTCGGTGCTCAGTACGCTGGGTGCTCAGTACTCAGGGTGCTGGGTCCTCAGTGCTCGGTGTGCTGGGTGCTCAGTGCTCGGGGTGCTCAGTGCTCAGTACTCAGGGTGCTGGGTGCACAGTGCTCGAGGTGCTCAGTACTCAGGGTGCTGTGTGTTCAGTGCTCAGGGTGCTGGGTGCTCAGTACTCAGGGTGCTCGGTGCTTAGTACTCAGGGTGCTGGGTGCTCAGTGCTCGGGGTGCTGTGTGCTCAGTGCTCAGTACTCAGGGTGCTGGGTGCTCAGTGCTCAAGGTGCTGTGTGCTCAGTGCTCAGGGTGCTGGGTGCTCAGTGCTCAGGGTGCTGTGTACTCATTGCTCAGGGTGCTGGGTGCTCAGTACTCAGGGTGCTGGGTGCTCAGTGCTCAGGGTGCTGGGTGCTCAGTACTCAGGGTGCTGGGTGCTCAGTGCTCGGGGTGCTGGGTGCTCAGTGCTCAGGGTGCTGGGTGCTCAGTACTCAGGGTGCTGGGTGCTCAGTGCTCGGGGTGCTCGGTGCTCAGTACTCAGGGTGCTGAGTGCTCAGTACTCAGGGTGCTGGGTGCTCAGTACTCAGGGTGCTGTGTGCTCAGTGCTCAGGGTGCTGGGTGATCAGTGCTCAGTGTGCTGGGTGCTCAGTGCTCAGGGTGCTGGGTGCTCAGTGCTCGGGGTGCTGGGTGCTCAGTACTCAGGGTGCTGGGTGCTCAGTGCTCGGGGTGCTGGGTGCTCAGTGCTCAGTAATCAGGGTGCTGGGTGCTCAGTGCTCAGGGTGCTGGGTGCTCAGTGCTCGGGGTGCTGGGTGCTCAGTACTCAGGGTGCTGGGTGCTCAGTACTCAGGGTGCTGGGTGCTCAGTGCTCGGGGTGCTGGGTGCTCAGTACTCAGGGTGCTGGGTGCTCATTGCTCGGGGTGCTGGGTCCTCAGTGCTCGGGGTGCTGTGTGCTCAGTGCTCAGTACTCAGGGTGCTGGGTGCTCAGTGCTCAAGGTGCTGTGTGCTCAGTGCTCAGGGTGCTGGGTGCTCAGTGCTCAGGGTGCTGGGTACTCATTGCTCAGGGTGCTGGGTGCTCAGTACTCAGGGTGCTGGGTGCTCAGTGCTCAAGGTGCTGGGTGCTCAGTACTCAGGGTGCTGGGTGCTCAGTGCTCAGGGTGCTGGGTGCTCAGTGCTCAGGGTGCTGGGTGCTCAGTACTCAGGGTGCTGGGTGCTCAGTGCTCGGGGTGCTGGGTGCTCAGTGCTCGGGGTGCTGGGTGCTCAGTGCTCAGGGTGCTGGGTGCTCAGTACTCAGGGGGCTGGGAGCTCAGTGCTCAGGGTGATCGGTGCTCAGTCCTCAGGGTGCTCAGTACTCAGGGTGCTGGGAGCTCAGTGCTCAGGGTGGTCGGTGCTCAGTACTCAGGGTGCTCAGTACTCAGGTTGCTGGGTGCTCAGTGCTCGTGTTGCTGGGTGCTCAGTACTCAGGGTGCTGGGTGCTCAGTGCTCGGGGTTCTGGGTGCTCAGTCCTCAGGGTGCTCAGTGCTCAGGGTGCTGGGTGCTCAGTGCTCGGGGTGTTCGGTGCTCAGTACTCAGGGTGCTGAGTGCTCAGTACTCAGGGTGCTGGTTGCTCAGTACTCAGGGTGCTGGGTGCTCAGTGCTCAGGGTGCTGGGTGATCAGTGCTCAGGGTGCTGGGTGCTCAGTGCTCAGGGTGCTCGGTGCTCAGTGCTCGGGGTGCTGGGTGCTCAGTACTCAGGGTGCTGGGTGCTCAGTGCTCAGGGTGCTGGGTGCTCAGAGCTCGGGGCGCTGGGTGCTCAGTGCTCGGGGTGCTCGGAGCTCAGTACTCAGGGTGCTGGGTGCTCAGTGCTCGGGGTGCTCGGTGCTCAGTACGTTGGGTGCTCACTACTCAGGGTGCTGGGTGCTCAGTGCTCAGGGTGCTGGGTGCTCAGTGCTCGGGGTGCTCGGTGCTCAGTACTTTGGGTGCTCACTACTCAGGGTGCTGGGTGCTCAGTGCTCAGGGTGCTGGGTGCTCAGTGCTCAGGGTGCTGGGTGCTCAGTGCTCAGGGAGGTGGGTGCTCAGTACTCAGGTTGCTGGGTGCTCAGTGCTCGGGGTGCTGGGTGCTCAGTGCTCAGGGTGCTGGGTGCTCAGTACTCGGGGTGCTGGGTGCTCAGTACTCAGGGTGCTGGGTGCTCAGTACTCAGGGTGCTGGGTGCTCAGTGCTCGGGGTGCTGGGTGCTCAGTACTCAGGGTGCTGTGTGCTCAGTACTCAGGGTGCTGGGTGCTCAGTGCTCGGGGTGCTCGGTGCTCAGTGCTCAAGGAGTTGGGTGCTCAGTACTCAGGGTGCTCATTGCTCAGGGTGCTGGGTGCTCAGTACTCAGGGTGCTGGGTGCTCAGTGCTCAGGGTGCTCGGTGCTCAGTACCCTGGGTGCTGGGTGCTCAGTGCTCGGGGTGCTCGGTCCTCAGTACTCAGGGTGCTGGGTGCTCAGTGCTCGGGGTGCTGGGTGCTCAGTACTCAGGGTGCTGGGTGCTCAGTGCTCGGGGTGCTGGGTCCTCAGTGCTCGGTGTGCTGGGTGCTCAGTGCTCGGGGTGCTCGGAGCTCAGTACCCTGGGTGCTGGGTGCTCAGTGCTCAGGGTGCTCGGTGCTCAGTACTCAGGGTGCTGGGTGCTCAGTGCTCGGGGTGCTGGGTGCTCAGTACTCAGGGTGCTGGGTGCTCAGTGCTCGGGGTGCTGGGTCCTCAGTGCTCGGTGTGCTGGGTGCTCAGTGCTCGGGGGGCTCAGTGCTCAGTACTCAGGGTGCTGGGTGCTCAGTGCTCGAGGTGCTCAGTACTCAGGGTGCTGTGTGTTCAGTGCTCAGCTTGCTGGGTGCTCAGTACTCAGGGTGCTCGGTGCTTAGTACTCAGGGTGCTGGGTGCTCAGTGCTCGGGGTGCTGGGCGCTCAGTGCTCAGTACTCAGGGTGCTGGGTGCTCAGTGCTCGGGGTGCTGGGTGCTCAGTGCTCAGTACTCAGGGTGCTGGGTGCTCAGTGCTCAGGGTGCTGGGTGCTCAGTGCTCGGGGTGCTGGGTGCTCAGTGCTCAGTACTCAGGGTGCTGGGTGCTCAGTGCTCAGTTTGCTGGGTGCTCAGTGCTCGGGGTGCTCGGTGCTCAGTACTTTGGGTGCTCACTACTCAGGGTGCTGGGTGTTCAGTGCTCAGGGTGCTGGGTGCTCAGTGCTCAGGGTGCTGGGTGCTCAGTGCTCAGGGAGGTGGGTGCTCAGTACTCAGGTTGCTGGGTGCTCAGTGCTCGGGGTGCTGGGTGCTCAGTGCTCAGGGTGCTGGGTGCTCAGTACTCGGGGTGCTGGGTGCTCAGTACTCAGGGTGCTGGGTGCTCAGTACTCAGGGTGCTGGGTGCTCAGTGCTCGGGGTGCTGGGTGCTCAGTACTCAGGGTGCTGTGTGCTCAGTACTCAGGGTGCTGGGTGCTCAGTGCTCGGGGTGCTCGGTGCTCAGTGCTCAAGGAGTTGGGTGCTCAGTACTCAGGGTGCTCATTGCTCAGGGTGCTGGGTGCTCAGTACTCAGGGTGCTGGGTGCTCAGTGCTCAGGGTGCTCGGTGCTCAGTACCCTGGGTGCTGGGTGCTCAGTGCTCGGGGTGCTCGGTGCTCAGTACTCAGGGTGCTGGGTGCTCAGTGCTCGGGGTGCTGGGTGCTCAGTACTCAGGGTGCTGGGTGCTCAGTGCTCGGGGTGCTGGGTCCTCAGTGCTCGGTGTGCTGGGTGCTCAGTGCTCGGGGTGCTCGGAGCTCAGTACCCTGGGTGCTGGGTGCTCAGTGCTCAGGGTGCTCGGTGCTCAGTACTCAGGGTGCTGGGTGCTCAGTGCTCGGGGTGCTGGGTGCTCAGTACTCAGGGTGCTGGGTGCTCAGTGCTCGGGGTGCTGGGTCCTCAGTGCTCGGTGTGCTGGGTGCTCAGTGCTCGGGGGGCTCAGTGCTCAGTACTCAGGGTGCTGGGTGCTCAGTGCTCGAGGTGCTCAGTACTCAGGGTGCTGTGTGTTCAGTGCTCAGCTTGCTGGGTGCTCAGTACTCAGGGTGCTCGGTGCTTAGTACTCAGGGTGCTGGGTGCTCAGTGCTCGGGGTGCTGGGCGCTCAGTGCTCAGTACTCAGGGTGCTGGGTGCTCAGTGCTCGGGGTGCTGGGTGCTCAGTGCTCAGTACTCAGGGTGCTGGGTGCTCAGTACTCAGGGTGCTGGGTGCTCAGTGCTCGGGGTTCTGGGTGCTCAGTGCTCAGGGTGATCGGTGCTCAGTACTCAGGGTGCTGGGTGCTCAGTGCTCAGGGTGCTGGGTGCTCAGTCCTCAGGGTGCTCAGTGCTCAGGGTGCTGGGTGCTCAGTGCTCGGTGTGCTCGGTGCTCAGTACTCAGGGTGCTGAGTGCTCAGTACTCAGGGTGCTGGGTGCTCGGTGCTCAGGGTGCTGGGTGATCAGTGCTCAGTGTGCTGGGTGCTCAGTGCTCAGGGTGCTGGGTGCTCAGTGCTCGGGGTGCTGGGTGCTCAGTACTCAGGGTGCTGGGTGCTCAGTGCTCAGGGTGCTGGGTGCTCAGTGCTCGGGGCGCTGGGTGCTCAGTGCTCCGGGTGCTCGGAGCTCAGTACTCAGGGTGCTGTGTGCTCAGTGCTCGTTGTGATCGGTGCTCAGTAGTCAGGGTGCTGCGTGCTCAGTGCTCGGGGTGCTCGGTGCTCAGTACGTTGGGTGCTCACTACTCAGGGTGCTGGGTGCTCAGTGCTCAGGGTGCTGGGTGCTCAGTGCTCAGTGTGCTGGGTGCTCAGTGCTCAGGGTGCTGGGTGCTCAGTACTCAGGGTGCTGGGTGCTCAGTGCTCGGGGTGCTGGGTGCTCAGTGCTCAGGGTGCTGGGTGCTCAGTACTCGGGGTGCTGGGTGCTCAGTACTCAGGGTGTTGGGTGCTCAGTGCTCAGGGTGCTGGGTGCTCAGTACTCAGGGTGCTGGGTGCTCGGTGCTCAGTACGCTGGGTGCTCAGTACTCAGGGTGCTGGGTCCTCAGTGCTCGGTGTGCTGGGTGCTCAGTGCTCGGGGTGCTCAGTGCTCAGTACTCAGGGTGCTGGGTGCACAGTGCTCGAGGTGCTCAGTACTCAGGGTGCTGTGTGTTCAGTGCTCAGGGTGCTGGGTGCTCAGTACTCAGGGTGCTCGGTGCTTAGTACTCAGGGTGCTGGGTGCTCAGTGCTCGGGGTGCTGTGTGCTCAGTGCTCAGTACTCAGGGTGCTGGGTGCTCAGTGCTCAAGGTGCTGTGTGCTCAGTGCTCAGGGTGCTGGGTGCTCAGTGCTCAGGGTGCTGTGTACTCATTGCTCAGGGTGCTGGGTGCTCAGTACTCAGGGTGCTGGGTGCTCAGTGCTCAGGGTGCTGGGTGCTCAGTACTCAGGGTGCTGGGTGCTCAGTGCTCGGGGTGCTGGGTGCTCAGTGCTCAGGGTGCTGGGTGCTCAGTACTCAGGGTGCTGGGTGCTCAGTGCTCGGGGTGCTCGGTGCTCAGTACTCAGGGTGCTGAGTGCTCAGTACTCAGGGTGCTGGGTGCTCAGTACTCAGGGTGCTGTGTGCTCAGTGCTCAGGGTGCTGGGTGATCAGTGCTCAGTGTGCTGGGTGCTCAGTGCTCAGGGTGCTGGGTGCTCAGTGCTCGGGGTGCTGGGTGCTCAGTACTCAGGGTGCTGGGTGCTCAGTGCTCGGGGTGCTGGGTGCTCAGTGCTCAGTAATCAGGGTGCTGGGTGCTCAGTGCTCAGTGTGCTGGGTGCTCAGTGCTCAGGGTGCTGGGTGCTCAGTGCTCGGGGTGCTGGGTGCTCAGTACTCAGGGTGCTGGGTGCTCAGTACTCAGGGTGCTGGGTGCTCAGTGCTCGGGGTGCTGGGTGCTCAGTACTCAGGGTGCTGGGTGCTCATTGCTCGGGGTGCTGGGTCCTCAGTGCTCGGGGTGCTGTGTGCTCAGTGCTCAGTACTCAGGGTGCTGGGTGCTCAGTGCTCAAGGTGCTGTGTGCTCAGTGCTCAGGGTGCTGGGTGCTCAGTGCTCAGGGTGCTGGGTACTCATTGCTCAGGGTGCTGGGTGCTCAGTACTCAGGGTGCTGGGTGCTCAGTGCTCAAGGTGCTGGGTGCTCAGTACTCAGGGTGCTGGGTGCTCAGTGCTCAGGGTGCTGGGTGCTCAGTGCTCAGGGTGCTGGGTGCTCAGTACTCAGGGTGCTGGGTGCTCAGTGCTCGGGGTGCTGGGTGCTCAGTGCTCGGGGTGCTGGGTGCTCAGTGCTCAGGGTGCTGGGTGCTCAGTACTCAGGGGGCTGGGAGCTCAGTGCTCAGGGTGATAGGTGCTCAGTACTCAGGGTGCTCAGTACTCAGGGTGCTGGGAGCTCAGTGCTCAGGGTGGTCGGTGCTCAGTACTCAGGGTGCTCAGTACTCAGGTTGCTGGGTGCTCAGTGCTCGTGTTGCTGGGTGCTCAGTACTCAGGGTGCTGGGTGCTCAGTGCTCGGGGTTCTGGGTGCTCAGTCCTCAGGGTGCTCAGTGCTCAGGGTGCTGGGTGCTCAGTGCTCGGGGTGCTCGGTGCTCAGTACTCAGGGTGCTGAGTGCTCAGTACTCAGGGTGCTGGTTGCTCAGTACTCAGGGTGCTGGGTGCTCAGTGCTCAGGGTGCTGGGTGATCAGTGCTCAGGGTGCTGGGTGCTCAGTGCTCAGGGTGCTCGGTGCTCAGTGCTCGGGGTGCTGGGTGCTCAGTACTCAGGGTGCTGGGTGCTCAGTGCTCAGGGTGCTGGGTGCTCAGAGCTCGGGGCGCTGGGTGCTCAGTGCTCGGGGTGCTCGGAGCTCAGTACTCAGGGTGCTGGGTGCTCAGTGCTCGGGGTGCTCGGTGCTCAGTACGTTGGGTGCTCACTACTCAGGGTGCTGGGTGCTCAGTGCTCAGGGTGCTGGGTGCTCAGTGCTCGGGGTGCTCGGTGCTCAGTACTTTGGGTGCTCACTACTCAGGGTGCTGGGTGCTCAGTGCTCAGGGTGCTGGGTGCTCAGTGCTCAGGGTGCTGGGTGCTCAGTGCTCAGGCAGGTGGGTGCTCAGTACTCAGGTTGCTGGGTGCTCAGTGCTCGGGGTGCTGGGTGCTCAGTGCTCAGGGTGCTGGGTGCTCAGTACTCGGGGTGCTGGGTGCTCAGTACTCAGGGTGCTGGGTGCTCAGTACTCAGGGTGCTGGGTGCTCAGTGCTCGGGGTGCTGGGTGCTCAGTACTCAGGGTGCTGTGTGCTCAGTACTCAGGGTGCTGGGTGCTCAGTGCTCGGGGTGCTCGGTGCTCAGTGCTCAAGGAGTTGGGTGCTCAGTACTCAGGGTGCTCATTGCTCAGGGTGCTGGGTGCTCAGTACTCAGGGTGCTGGGTGCTCAGTGCTCAGGGTGCTCGGTGCTCAGTACTCAGGGTGCTGAGTGCTCAGTACTCAGGGTGCTGGGTGCTCAGTACTCAGGGTGCTGTGTGCTCAGTGCTCAGGGTGCTGGGTGATCAGTGCTCAGTGTGCTGGGTGCTCAGTGCTCAGGGTGCTGGGTGCTCAGTGCTCGGGGTGCTGGGTGCTCAGTACTCAGGGTGCTGGGTGCTCAGTGCTCGGGGTGCTGGGTGCTCAGTGCTCAGTAATCAGGGTGCTGGGTGCTCAGTGCTCAGTGTGCTGGGTGCTCAGTGCTCAGGGTGCTGGGTGCTCAGTGCTCGGGGTGCTGGGTGCTCAGTCCTCAGGGTGCTGGGTGCTCAGTACTCAGGGTGCTGGGTGCTCAGTGCTCGGGGTGCTGGGTGCTCAGTACTCAGGGTGCTGGGTGCTCATTGCTCGGGGTGCTGGGTCCTCAGTGCTCGGGGTGCTGTGTGCTCAGTGCTCAGTACTCAGGGTGCTGGGTGCTCAGTGCTCAAGGTGCTGTGTGCTCAGTGCTCAGGGTGCTGGGTGCTCAGTGCTCAGGGTGCTGGGTACTCATTGCTCAGGGTGCTGGGTGCTCAGTACTCAGGGTGCTGGGTGCTCAGTGCTCAAGGTGCTGGGTGCTCAGTACTCAGGGTGCTGGGTGCTCAGTGCTCAGGGTGCTGGGTGCTCAGTGCTCAGGGTGCTGGGTGCTCAGTACTCAGGGTGCTGGGTGCTCAGTGCTCGGGGTGCTGGGTGCTCAGTGCTCGGGGTGCTGGGTGCTCAGTGCTCAGGGTGCTGGGTGCTCAGTACTCAGGGGGCTGGGAGCTCAGTGCTCAGGGTGATCGGTGCTCAGTACTCAGGGTGCTCAGTACTCAGGGTGCTGGGAGCTCAGTGCTCAGGGTGGTCGGTGCTCAGTACTCAGGGTGCTCAGTACTCAGGTTGCTGGGTGCTCAGTGCTCGTGTTGCTGGGTGCTCAGTACTCAGGGTGCTGGGTGCTCAGTGCTCGGGGTTCTGGGTGCTCAGTCCTCAGGGTGCTCAGTGCTCAGGGTGCTGGGTGCTCAGTGCTCGGGGTGCTCGGTGCTCAGTACTCAGGGTGCTGAGTGCTCAGTACTCAGGGTGCTGGTTGCTCAGTACTCAGGGTGCTGGGTGCTCAGTGCTCAGGGTGCTGGGTGATCAGTGCTCAGGGTGCTGGGTGCTCAGTGCTCAGGGTGCTCGGTGCTCAGTGCTCGGGGTGCTGGGTGCTCAGTACTCAGGGTGCTGGGTGCTCAGTGCTCAGGGTGCTGGGTGCTCAGAGCTCGGGGCGCTGGGTGCTCAGTGCTCGGGGTGCTCGGAGCTCAGTACTCAGGGTGCTGGGTGCTCAGTGCTCGGGGTGCTCGGTGCTCAGTACGTTGGGTGCTCACTACTCAGGGTGCTGGGTGCTCAGTGCTCAGGGTGCTGGGTGCTCAGTGCTCGGGGTGCTCGGTGCTCAGTACTTTGGGTGCTCACTACTCAGGGTGCTGGGTGCTCAGTGCTCAGGGTGCTGGGTGCTCAGTGCTCAGGGTGCTGGGTGCTCAGTGCTCAGGCAGGTGGGTGCTCAGTACTCAGGTTGCTGGGTGCTCAGTGCTCGGGGTGCTGGGTGCTCAGTGCTCAGGGTGCTGGGTGCTCAGTACTCGGGGTGCTGGGTGCTCAGTACTCAGGGTGCTGGGTGCTCAGTACTCAGGGTGCTGGGTGCTCAGTGCTCGGGGTGCTGGGTGCTCAGTACTCAGGGTGCTGTGTGCTCAGTACTCAGGGTGCTGGGTGCTCAGTGCTCGGGGTGCTCGGTGCTCAGTGCTCAAGGAGTTGGGTGCTCAGTACTCAGGGTGCTCATTGCTCAGGGTGCTGGGTGCTCAGTACTCAGGGTGCTGGGTGCTCAGTGCTCAGGGTGCTCGGTGCTCAGTACCCTGGGTGCTGGGTGCTCAGTGCTCGGGGTGCTCGGTGCTCAGTACTCAGGGTGCTGGGTGCTCAGTGCTCGGGGTGCTGGGTGCTCAGTACTCAGGGTGCTGGGTGCTCAGTGCTCGGGGTGCTGGGTCCTCAGTGCTCGGTGTGCTGGGTGCTCAGTGCTCGGGGTGCTCGGAGCTCAGTACCCTGGGTGCTGGGTGCTCAGTGCTCAGGGTGCTCGGTGCTCAGTACTCAGGGTGCTGGGTGCTCAGTGCTCGGGGTGCTGGGTGCTCAGTACTCAGGGTGCTGGGTGCTCAGTGCTCGGGGTGCTGGGTCCTCAGTGCTCGGTGTGCTGGGTGCTCAGTGCTCGGGGGGCTCAGTGCTCAGTACTCAGGGTGCTGGGTGCTCAGTGCTCGTGGTGCTCAGTACTCAGGGTGCTGTGTGTTCAGTGCTCAGCTTGCTGGGTGCTCAGTACTCAGGGTGCTTGGTGCTTAGTACTCAGGGTGCTGGGTGCTCAGTGCTCGGGGTGCTGGGCGCTCAGTGCTCAGTACTCAGGGTGCTGGGTGCTCAGTGCTCGGGGTGCTGGGTGCTCAGTGCTCAGTACTCAGGGTGCTGGGTGCTCAGTGCTCAGGGTGCTGGGTGCTCAGTGCTCGGGGTGCTGGGTGCTCAGTGCTCAGTACTCAGGGTGCTGGGTGCTCAGTGCTCAGTTTGCTGGGTGCTCAGTGCTCGGGGTGCTCTGTGCTCAGTAGTCAGGGTGCTGGGTGCTCAGTACTCCGGGTGATGGGTGCTCAGTTCTCGGGGCGCTCGGTGCTCAGTACTCAGTGCTCAGGGTGCTCAGTGCTCAGTGCTCAGGGTGCTGGGTGTTCAGTACTCAGGGTGCTGGGTGCTCAGTACTCAAGGTGCTGGGTGCTCAGTGCTCAGGGTGCTGGGTGCTCAGTGATCAGGGTGCTGGGTGCTCAGTACTCAGGTTGCTGGGTGCTCAGTACTCGGGGTGCTGGGTGCTCAGTACTCAGGGTGCTGGGTGCTCAGTACTCAGGGTGCTGGGTGCTCAGTGCTCGGGGTTCTGGGTGCTCAGTGCTCAGGGTGATCGGTGCTCAGTACTCAGGGTGCTGGGTGCTCAGTGCTCAGGGTGCTGGGTGCTCAGTCCTCAGTGTGCTCAGTGCTCAGGGTGCTGGGTGCTCAGTGCTCGGGGTGCTCGGTGCTCAGTACGTTGGGTGCTCACTACTCAGGGTGCTGGGTGCTCAGTGCTCAGGGTGCTGGGTGCTCAGTGCTCAGTGTGCTGGGTGCTCAGTGCTCAGGGTCCTGGGTGCTCAGTACTCAGGGTGCTGTGTGCTCAGTGCTCGGGGTGCTGGGTGCTCAGTGCTCAGGGTGCTGGGTGCTCAGTACTCGGGGTGCTGGGTGCTCAGTACTCAGGGTGCTGGGTGCTCAGTACTTAGGGTGCTGGGTGCTCAGTGCTCGGGGTGCTGGGTGCTCAGTACTCAGGGTGCTGGGTGCTCAGTACTCGGGGTGCTGGGTGCTCAGTACTCAGGGTGCTGGGTGCTCAGTACTCGGGGTGCTGGGTGCTCAGTACTCGGGTGCTGGGTGCTCAGTGCTCAGGGTGCTGGGTGCTCATTGCTCGGGGTGCTGGGTGCTCAGTGCTCAGTACTCAGGGTGCTGGGTGCTCAGTACTCAGTGTGCTGGGTGCTTAGTACTCGGGTGCTGGGTGCTCAGTGCTCAGGGTGCTGGGTGCTCAGAGCTCGGTGTGCTGGGTGCTCAG
Source organism: Microtus oregoni (assembly GCF_018167655.1). Taxonomy (NCBI): domain Eukaryota; kingdom Metazoa; phylum Chordata; class Mammalia; order Rodentia; family Cricetidae; genus Microtus; species Microtus oregoni. Next base: position 36,679 of record NW_024543370.1, read on the forward strand.
TGCTCAGTACTCAGGGTGCTGGGTGCTCAGTGCTCGGGGTGCTGGGTGCTCAGTGCTCAGTACTCAGGGTGCTGGGTACTCAGTGCTCAGGGTGCTGTGTGCTCAGTGCTCAGGGTGCTGGGTGCTCAGTGCTCAGGGTCCTGGGTACTCAGTGCTCAGGGTGCTGGGTGCTCAGTACTCAGGGTGCTGGGTGCTCAGTACTCAGGGTGCTGGGTGCTCAGTGCTCGGGGTGCTGGGTGCTCAGTGCTCGCGGTGCTGGGTGCTCAGTGCTCGGGGTGCTCGGTGCTCAGTACTCAGTGTGCTGGGTGCTCAGTGCTCGAGGTGCTCAGTACTCAGGGTGCTGTGTGTTCAGTGCTCAAGGTGCTGGGTGCTCAGTACTCAGGGTGCTCGTTGCTTAGTACTCAGGGTGCTGGGTGCTCAGTACTCTGGGTGCTCGGTGCTCAGTGCTCAAGGTGCTGGGTGCTCAGTACTCAGGGTGCTCATTGCTCAGGGTTCTGGGTGCTCAGTACTCAGGGTGCTGGGTGCTCAGTGCTCAGGGTGCTCGGTGCTCAGTACTCAGGGTGCTCAGTACTCAGGGTGCTGGGTGCTCAGTGCTCAGGGTGCTGGGTGCTCAGTGCTCAGGGTGCTGGGTGCTCAGTGCTCATTGTGCTGGGTGCTCAGTGCTCAGGGTGCTGGGTGCTCGGTGCTTGGGGTGCTGGTTGCTTAGTGCTCGGGGTGCCCGGTGCTCAGTACTCGGGGTGCTCAGTGCTCAGTACTCAGGGTGTTGGGTGCTCAGTGCTCAGGGTGCTGGGTGCTCAGTACTCAGGGTGCTGGGTGCTCGGTGCTCAGTACGCTGGGTGCTCAGTACTCAGGGTGCTGGGTCCTCAGTGCTCTGTGTGCTGGGTGCTCAGTGCTCGGGGTGCTCAGTGCTCAGTACTCAGGGTGCTGGGTGCTCAGTGCTCGAGGTGCTCAGTACTCAGGGTGCTGTGTGTTCAGTGCTCAGGGTGCTGGGTGCTCAGTACTCAGGGTGCTCGGTGCTTAGTACTCACGGTGCTGGGTGCTCAGTGCTCGGGGTGCTGTGTGCTCAGTGCTCAGTACTCAGGGTGCTGGGTGCTCAGTGCTCAAGGTGCTGTGTGCTCAGTGCTCAGGGTGCTGGGTGCTCAGTGCTCAGGGTGCTGGGTACTCATTGCTCAGGGTGCTGGTTGCTCAGTACTCAGGGTGCTGGGTGCTCAGTGCTCAGGGTGCTGGGTGCTCAGTACTCAGGGTGCTGGGTGCTCAGTGCTCGGGGTGCTGTATGCTCAGTGCTCAGGGTGCTGGGTGCTCAGTACTCAGGGTGCTGGGTGCTCAGTACTCAGGGTGCTGGGTGCTCAGTACTCAGGGTGCTGGGTGCTCAGTACTCAGGGTGCTGGGTGCTCAGTACTCAGGGTGCTGGGTGCTCAGTACTCAGGGTGCTGAGTGCTCAGTACTCAGGGTGCTGGGTGCTCAGTACTCAGGGTGCTCGGTGCTCAGTGCTCGGGGTGCTGGGTGCTCAGTGCTCGGGCCGCTGGGTGCTCAGTGCTCCGGGTGCTCGGAGCTCAGTACTCAGGGTGCTGTGTGCTCAGTGCTCGTTGTGATCGGTGCTCAGTAGTCAGGGTGCTGGGTGCTCAGTGCTCGGGGTGCTCGGTGCTCAGTACGTTGGGTGCTCACTACTCAGGGTGCTGGGTGCTCAGTGCTCACGGTGCTGGGTGCTCAGTGCTCAGTGTGCTGGGTGCTCAGTGCTCAGGGTGCTGGGTGCTCAGTACTCAGGGTGCTGGGTGCTCAGTGCTCGGGGTGCTGGGTGCTCAGTGCTCAGGGTGCTGGGTGCTCAGTACTCGGGGTGCTGGGTGCTCAGTACTCAGGGTGCTGGGTGCTCAGTACTTAGGGTGCTGGGTGCTCAGTGCTCGGGGTGCTGGGTGCTCAGTACTCAGGGTGCTGGGTGCTCAGTACTCGGGGTGCTGGGTGCTCAGTACTCAGGGTGCTGGGTGCTCAGTACTCGGGGTGCTGGGTGCTCAGTACTCGGGTGCTGGGTGCTCAGTGCTCACGGTGCTGGGTGCTCATTGCTCGGTGTGCTGGGTGCTCAGTGCTCAGTACTCAGGGTGCTGGGTGCTCAGTACTCAGTGTGCTGGGTGCTTAGTACTCGGGTGCTGGGTGCTCAGTGCTCAGGGTGCTGGGTGCTCAGTGCTCGGTGTGCTGGGTGCTCAGTGCTCAGTACTCAGGGTGCTGGGTGCTCAGTGCTCGGGGTGCTGTGTGCTCAGTGCTCAGTACTAAGGGTGCTGGGTACTCAGTGCTCAGGGTGCTGTGTGCTCAGTGCTCAGGGTGCTGGGTGCTCAGTGCTCAGGGTCCTGGGTACTCAGTGCTCAGGGTGCTGGGTGCTCAGTACTCAGGGTGCTGGGTGCTCAGTACTCAGGGTGCTGGGTGCTCAGTGCTCGGGGTGCTGGGTGCTCAGTGCTCGGGGTGCTGGGTGCTCAGTGCTCGGGGTGCTCGGTGCTCAGTACTCAGTGTGCTGGGTGCTCAGTGCTCGAGGTGCTCAGTACTCAGGGTGCTGTGTGTTCAGTGCTCAGGGTGCTGGGTGCTCAGTACTCAGGGTGCTCGTTGCTTAGTACTCAGGGTGCTGGGTGCTCAGTACTCCGGGTGCTCGGTGCTCAGTGCTCAAGGTGCTGGGTGCTCAGTACTCAGGGTGCTCATTGCTCAGGGTTCTGGGTGCTCAGTACTCAGGTTTCTGGGTGCTCAGTGCTCAGGGTGCTCGGTGCTCAGTACTCAGGGTGCTCAGTACTCAGGGTGCTGGGTGCTCAGTGCTCAGGGTGCTGGGTGCTCAGTGCTCAGGGTGCTGGGTGCTCAGTGCTCATTGTGCTGGGTGCTCAGTGCTCAGGGTGCTGGGTGCTCGGTGCTCGGGGTGCTGGTTGCTTAGTGCTCAGTACGCTGGGTGCTCAGTACTCAGGGTGCTGGGTCCTCAGTGCTCGGTGTGCTGGGTGCTCAGTGCTCAGTACTCAGGGTGCTGGGTGCTCAGTACTCGGGGTGCTCAGTGCTCAGTACTCAGGGTGTTGGGTGCTCAGTGCTCAGGATGCTGGGTGCTCAGTACTCAGGGTGCTGGGTGCTCGGTGCTCAGTACGCTGGGTGCTCAGTACTCAGGGTGCTGGGTCCTCAGTGGTCGGTGTGCTGGGTGGTCAGTGCTCGGGGTGCTCAGTGCTCAGTACTCAGGGTGCTGGGTGCTCAGTGCTCGAGGTGCTCAGTACTCAGGGTGCTGTGTGTTCAGTGCTCAGGGTGCTGGGTGCTCAGTACTCAGGGTGCTCGGTGCTTAGTACTCAGGGTGCTGGGTGCTCAGTGCTCGGGGTGCTGTGTGCTCAGTGCTCAGTACTCAGGGTGCTGGGTGCTCAGTGCTCAAGGTGCTCTGTGCTCAGTGCTCAGGGTGCTGGGTGCTCAGTGCTCAGGGTGCTGTGTACTCATTGCTCAGGGTGCTGGGTGCTCAGTACTCAGGGTGCTGGGTGCTCAGTGCTCAGGGTGCTGGGTGCTCAGTACTCAGGGTGCTGGGTGCTCAGTGCTCGGGGTGCTGGGTGCTCAGTGCTCAGGGTGCTGGGTGCTCAGTACTCAGGGTGCTGGGTGCTCAGTGCTCGGGGTGCTCGGTGCTCAGTACTCAGGGTGCTCAGTGCTCAGTACTCAGGGTGCTGGGTGCTCAGTACTCAGGGTGCTGTGTGCTCAGTGCTCAGGGTGCTGGGTGATCAGTGCTCAGTGTGCTGGGTGCTCAGTGCTCAGGGTGCTGGGTGCTCAGTGCTCGGGGTGCTGGGTGCTCAGTACTCAGGGTGCTGGGTGCTCAGTGCTCAGGGTGCTGGGTGCTCAGTGCTCGGGGCGCTGGGTGCTCAGTGCTCCGGGTGCTCGGAGCTCAGTACTCAGGGTGCTGTGTGCTCAGTGCTCGTTGTGATCGGTGCTCAGTAGTCAGGGTGCTGGGTGCTCAGTGCTCGGGGTGCTCGGTGCTCAGTACGTTGGGTGCTCACTACTCAGGGTGCTGGGTGCTCAGTGCTCAGGGTGCTGGGTGCTCAGTGCTCAGTGTGCTGGGTGCTCAGTGCTCAGGGTGCTGGGTGCTCAGTACTCAGGGTGCTGGGTGCTCAGTGCTCGGGGTGCTGGGTGCTCAGTGCTCAGGGTGCTGGGTGCTCAGTACTCGGGGTGCTGGGTGCTCAGTACTCAGGGTGCTGGGTGGTCAGTACTTAGGGTGCTGGGTGCTCAGTGCTCGGGGTGCTGGGTGCTCAGTACTCAGGGTGCTGGGTGCTCAGTACTCGGGGTGCTGGGTGCTCAGTACTCAGGGTGCTGGGTGCTCAGTACTCGGGGTGCTGGGTGCTCAGTACTCGGGTGCTGGGTGCTCAGTGCTCAGGGTGCTGGGTGCTCATTGCTCGGGGTGCTGGGTGCTCAGTGCTCAGTACTCAGGGTGCTGGGTGCTCAGTACTCAGTGTGCTGGGTGCTTAGTACTCGGGTGCTGGGTGCTCAGTGCTCAGGGTGCTGGGTGCTCAGTGCTCGGTGTGCTGGGTGCTCAGTGCACAGTACTCAGGGTGCTGGGTGCTCAGTGCTCGGGGTGCTGGGTGCTCAGTGCTCAGTACTCAGGGTGCTGGGTACTCAGTGCTCAGGGTGCTGTGTGCTCAGTGCTCAGGGTGCTGGGTGCTCAGTGCTCAGGGTCCTGGGTACTCAGTACTCAGTGTGCTGGGTGCTCAGTACTCAGGGTGCTGGGTGCTCCGTACTCTGTGTGCTGGGTGCTCAGTACTCAGGGTGCTGGGTGCTCAGTACTCAGGGTGGTGGGTGCTCAGTGCTCGGGGTGCTGGGTGCTCAGTGCTCGCAGTGCTGGGTGCTCAGTGCTCGGTGTGCTCGGTGCTCAGTACTCAGTGTGCTGGGTGCTCAGTGCTCGAGGTGCTCAGTACTCAGGGTGCTGTGTGTTCAGTGCTCAGGGTGCTGGGTGCTCAGTACTCAGGGTGCTCGTTGCTTAGTACTCAGGGTGCTGGGTGCTCAGTACTCCGGGTGCTCGGTGCTCAGTGCTCAAGGTGCTGGGTGCTCAGTACTCAGGGTGCTCATTGCTCAGGGTTCTGGGTGCTCAGTACTCAGGGTGCTGGGTGCTCAGTGCTCAGGGTGCTCGGTGCTCAGTACTCAGGGTGCTCAGTACTCAGGGTGCTGGGTGCTCAGTGCTCAGGGTGCTGGGTGCTCAGTGCTCGTTGTGCTGGGTGCTCAGTGCTCATTGTGCTGGGTGCTCAGTTCTCAGGGTGCTGGGTGCTCGGTGCTCGGGGTGCTGGTTGCTTAGTGCTCGGGGTGCCCGGTGCTCAGTACTCAGGGTGCTCAGTGCTCAGTACTCAGGGTGTTGGGTGCTCAGTGTTCAAGGTGCTGGGTGCTCAGTACTCAGGGTGCTGGGTGCTCGGTGCTCAGTACGCTGGGAGCTCAGTACTCAGGGTGCTGGGTGCTCAGTGCTCGGGGTGCTCAGTGCTCAGTACTCAGGCTGCTGGGTGCTCAGTGCTCGAGGTGCTCAGTACTCAGGGTGCTGTGTGTTCAGTGCTCAGGGTGCTGGGTGCTCAGTAGTCAGGGTGCTCGGTGCTTAGTACTCAGGGTGCTGGGTGCTCAGTGCTCGGGGTGCTGTGTGCTCAGTGCTCAGTACTCAGGGTGCTGGGTGCTCAGTGCTCAAGGAGCTGTGTGCTCAGTGCTCAGGGTGCTGGGTGCTCAGTGCTCAGGGTGCTGGGTACTCAGTGCTCAGGGTGCTGGGTGCTCAGTACTCAGGGTGCTGGGTGCTCAGTGCTCGGGGTGCTGGGTGCTCAGTGCTCAGGGTGCTGGGTGCTCAGTACTCAGGGTGCTGGGTGCTCAGTGCTCGGGGTGCTGGGTGCTCAGTGCTCGGGGTGCTGGGTGCTCAGTGCTCAGGGTGCTGGGTGCTCAGTACTCAGGGGGCTGGGAGCTCAGTGCTCAGGGTGATCGGTGCTCAGTACTCAGGGTGCTCAGTACTCAGGGTGCTGGGAGCTCAGTGCTCAGGGTGATCGGTGCTCAGTACTCAGGGTGCTCAGTACTCAGGTTGCTGGGTGCTCAGTGCTCGTGTTGCTGGGTGCTCAGTACTCAGGGTGCTGGGTGCTCAGTGCTCAGGGTTCTGGGTGCTCAGTGCTCAGGGTGATCGGTGCTCAGTACTCAGGGTGCTGGGTGCTCAGTGCTCAGGGTGCTGGGTGCTCAGTCCTCAGGGTGCTCAGTGCTCAGGGTGCTGGGTGCTCAGTGCTCGGGGTGCTCGGTGCTCAGTACTCAGGGTGCTGAGTGCTCAGTACTCAGGGTGCTGGGTGCGCAGTACTCAGGGTGCTGGGTGCTCAGTGCTCAGGGTGCTGGGTGATCAGTGCTCAGGGTGCTGGGTGCTCAGTGCTCAGGGTGCTCGGTGCTCAGTGCTCGGGGTGCTGGGTGCTCAGTACTCAGGGTGCTGGGTGCTCAGTGCTCAGGGTGCTGGGTGCTCAGAGCTCGGGGCGCTGGGTGCTCAGTGCTCGGGGTGCTCGGAGCTCAGTACTCAGGGTGCTGGGTGCTCAGTGCTCGGGGTGCTCGGTGCTCAGTACGTTGGGTGCTCACTACTCAGGGTGCTGGGTGCTCAGTGCTCAGGGTGCTGGGTGCTCAGTGCTCGGGGTGCTCGGTGCTCAGTACTTTGGGTGCTCACTACTCAGGGTGCTGGGTGCTCAGTGCTCAGGGTGCTGGGTGCTCAGTGCTCAGGGTGCTGGGTGCTCAGTGCTCAGGGTGGTGGGTGCTCAGTACTCATGTTGCTGGGTGCTCAGTGCTCGGGGTGCTGGGTGCTCAGTGCTCAGGGTGCTGGGTGCTCAGTACTCGGGGTGCTGGGTGCTCAGTACTCAGGGTGCTGGGTGCTCAGTACTCGGGGTGCTGGGTGCTCAGTGCTCGGGGTGCTGGGTGCTCAGTACTCAGGTTGCTGTGTGCTCAGTACTCAGGGTGCTGGGTGCTCAGTGCTCGGGGTGCTCGGTGCTCAGTGCTCAAGGAGTTGGGTGCTCAGTACTCAGGGTGCTCATTGCTCAGGGTGCTGGGTGCTCAGTACTCAGGGTGCTGGGTGCTCAGTGCTCATGGTGCTCGGTGCTCGGGGCGCTGGGTGCTCAGTGCTCGGGGTGCTCGGAGCTCAGTACCCTGGGTGCTGGGTGCTCAGTGCTCGGGGTGCTCGGTGCTCAGTACTCAGGGTGCTGGGTGTTCAGTGCTCGGGGTGCTGGGTGCTCAGTACTCAGGGTGCTGGGTGCTCAGTGCTCGGGGTGCTGGGTCCTCAGTGCTCGGTGTGCTGGGTGCTCAGTGCTCAGGGTGCTCAGTGCTCAGTACTCAGGGTGCTGGGTGCTCAGTGCTCAAGGGGCTCAGTACTCAGGGTGCTGTGTGTTCAGTGCTCAGGGTGCTGGGTGCTCAGTACTCAGGGTGCTCGGTGCTTAGTACTCAGGGTGCTGGGTGCTCAGTGCTCGGGGTGCTGGGTGCTCAGTGCTCAGTACTCAGGGTGCTGGGTGCTCAGTGCTCGGGGTGCTGGGTGCTCAGTTCTCAGTACTCAGGGTGCTGGGTGCTCAGTGCTCAGGGTGCTGGGTGCTCAGTGCTCGGGGTGCTGGGTGCTCAGTACTCAGGGTGCTGGGTGCTCAGTACTCAGGGTGCTGGGTGCTCAGTGCTCGGGGTGCTGGGTGCTCAGTACTCAGGGTGCTGGGTGCTCATTGCTCGGGGTGCTGGGTCCTTAGTGCTCGGTGTGCTGGGTGCTCAGTGCTCGGGGTGCTCAGTGCTCAGTACTCAGGGTGCTGGGTGCTCAGTGCTCGAGGTGCTCAGTACTCAGGGTGCTGTGTGTTCAGTGCTCAGGGTGCTGGGTGCTCAGTACTCAGGGTGCTCGGTGCTTAGTACTCAGGGTGCTGGGTGCTCAGTGCTCGGGGTGCTGTGTGCTCAGTGCTCAGTACTCAGGGTGCTGGGTGCTCAGTGCTCAAGGTGCTGTGTGCTCAGTGCTCAGGGTGCTGGGTGCTCAGTGCTCAGGGTGCTGGGTACTCATTGCTCAGGGTGCTGGGTGCTCAGTACTCAGGGTGCTGGGTGCTCAGTGCTCAAGGTGCTGGGTGCTCAGTACTCAGGATGCTGGGTGCTCAGTGCTCAGGGTGCTGGGTGCTCAGTGCTCAGGGTGCTGGGTGCTCAGTACTCAGGGTGCTGGGTGCTCAGTGCTCGGGGTGCTGGGTGCTCAGTGCTCGGGGTGCTGGGCGCTCAGTGCTCAGGGTGCTGGGTGCTCAGTACTCAGGGGGCTGGGAGCTCAGTGCTCAGGGTGATCGGTGCTCAGTACTCAGGGTGCTCAGTACTCAGGGTGCTGGGAGCTCAGTGCTCAGGGTGGTCGGTGCTCAGTACTCAGGGTGCTCAGTACTCAGGTTGCTGGGTGCTCAGTGCTCGTGTTGCTGGGTGCTCAGTACTCAGGGTGCTGGGTGCTCAGTGCTCGGGGTTCTGGGTGCTCAGTCCTCAGGGTGCTCAGTGCTCAGGGTGCTGGGTGCTCAGTACTCAGGGTGCTGGTTTCTCAGTACTCAGGGTGCTGGGTGCTCAGTGCTCAGGGTGCTGGGTGCTCAGTGCTCGGGGTGCTGGGTGCTCAGTACTCAGGGTGCTGGGTGCTCAGTACTCAGGGTGCTGGTTTCTCAGTACTCAGGGTGCTGGGTGCTCAGTGCTCAGGGTGCTGGGTGATCAGTGCTCAGGGTGCTGGGTGCTCAGTGCTCAGGGAGCTCGGTGCTCAGTGCTCGGGGTGCTGAGTGCTCAGTACTCAGGGTGCTGGTTTCTCAGTACTCAGGGTGCTGGGTGCTCAGTGCTCAGGGTGCTGGGTGATCAGTGCTCAGGGTGCTGGGTGCTCAGTGCTCAGGGTGCTCGGTGCTCAGAGCTCGGGGCGCTGGGTGCTCAGTGCTCGTGTTGCTGGGTGCTCAGTACTCAGGGTGCTGGGTGCTCAGTGCTCGGGGTTCTGGGTGCTCAGTCCTCAGGGTGCTCAGTGCTCAGGGTGCTGGGTGCTCAGTACTCAGGGTGCTGGGTGCTCAGTGCTCGGGGTTCTGGGTGCTCAGTCCTCAGGGTGCTCAGTACTCAGGGTGCTGAGTGCTCAGTACTCAGGGTGCTGGTTTCTCAGTACTCAGGTTGCTGGGTGCTCAGTGCTCAGGGTGCTGGGTGATCAGTGCTCAGGGTGCTGGGTGCTCAGTGCTCAGGGTGCTCGGTGCTCAGTGCTCGGGGTGCTGGGTGCTCAGTACTCAGGGTGCTGGGTGCTCAGTGCTCAGGGTGCTGGGTGCTCAGAGCTCGGGGCGCTGGGTGCTCAGTGCTCGGGGTGCTCGGAGCTCAGTACTCAGGGTGCTGGGTGCTCAGTGCTCGGGGTGCTCGGTGCTCAGTACGTTGGGTGCTCACTACTCAGGGTGCTGGGTGCTCAGTGCTCAGGGTGCTGGGTGCTCATTGCTCGGGGTGCTCGGTGCTCAGTACTTTGGGTGCTCACTACTCAGGGTGCTGGGTGCTCAGTGCTCAGGGTGCTGGGTGCTCAGTGCTCAGGGTGCTGGGTGCTCAGTGCTCAGGGTGGTGGGTGCTCAGTACTCAGGTTGCTGGGTGCTCAGTGCTCGGGGTGCTGGGTGCTCAGTGCTCAGGGTGCTGGGTGCTCAGTACTCGGGGTGCTGGGTGCTCAGTACTCAGGGTGCTGGGTGCTCAGTACTCAGGGTGCTGGGTGCTCAGTGCTCGGGGTGCTGGGTGCTCAGTACTCAGGGTGCTGTGTGCTCAGTACTCAGGGTGCTGGGTGCTCAGTGCTCGGGGTGCTCGGTGCTCAGTGCTCAAGGAGTTGGGTGCTCAGTACTCAGGGTGCTCATTGCTCAGGGTGCTGGGTGCTCAGTACTCAGGGTGCTGGGCGCTCAGTGCTCAGGGTGCTCGGTGCTCAGTACCCTGGGTGCTGGGTGCTCAGTGCTCGGGGTGCTCGGTGCTCAGTACTCAGGGTGCTGAGTGCTCAGTGCTCGGGGTGCTGGGTGCTCAGTACTCAGGGTGCTGGGTGCTCAGTGCTCGGGGTGCTGGGTCCTCAGTGCTCGGTGTGCTGGGTGCTCAGTGCTCGGGGTGCTCGGAGCTCAGTACCCTGGGTGCTGGGTGCTCAGTGCTCGGGGTGCTCGGTGCTCAGTACTCAGGGTGCTGGGTGCTCAGTGCTCGGGGTGCTGGGTGCTCAGTACTCAGGGTGCTGGGTGCTCAGTGCTCGGGGTGCTGGGTCCTCAGTGCTCGGTGTGCTGGGTGCTCAGTGCTCGGGGGGCTCAGTGCTCAGTACTCAGGGTGCTGGGTGCTCAGTGCTCGAGGTGCTCAGTACTCAGGGTGCTGTGTGTTCAGTGCTCAGCTTGCTGGGTGCTCAGTACTCAGGGTGCTCGGTGCTTAGTACTCAGGGTGCTGGGTGCTCAGTGCTCGGGGTGCTGGGTGCTCAGTGCTCAGTACTCAGGGTGCTGGGTGCTCAGTGCTCGGGGTGCTGGGTGCTCAGTGCTCAGTACTCAGGGTGCTGGGTGCTCAGTGCTCAGGGTGCTGGGTGCTCAGTGCTCGGGGTGCTGGGTGCTCAGTACTCAGGGTGCTGGGTGCTCAGTACTCCGGTTGCTGGGTGCTCAGTTCTCGGGGTGCTCGGTGCTCAGTACTCAGTGCTCAGGGTGCTCAGTGCTCAGTGCTCAGGGTGCTGGGTGTTCAGTACTCAGGGTGCTGGGTGCTCAGTACTCAGGGTGCTGGGTGCTCAGTGCTCAGGGTGCTGGGTGCTCAGTACTCAGGGTGCTGGGTGCTCAGTACTCAGGGTGCTGGGTGCTCAGTGCTCAGGGTGCTGGTTACTCAGTGCTCAGGGTGCTCGGTGCTCAGTACTCGGGGTGCTGGGTGCTCCTTCTCGGGGTGCTGGATGCTCAATGCTCGGGGTGCTGGGTGCTCAGTACTCAGGGTGCTGGGTGCTCAGTGCTCAGGGTGCTGGGTGCTCAGTACTCAGGGTGCTGGGTGCTCAGTGCTCAGGGTGCTGGGTGCTCAGTACTCAGGGTTCTGGGAGCTCAGTGCTCAGGGTGATCTTTGCTCAGTACTCAGGATGCTCAGTGCTTGGGGTGCTGGGTGCACAGTGCTCAGGGTGCTGGGTGCTCAGTGCTCAGGGTGGTCTTTGCTCAGTACTCAGGGTGCTCAGTGCTCAGGGTGCTGGGTTCTCAGTACTCAGGGTGCTGGGTGCTCAGTGATCAGGGTGCTGTGTGCTCAGTCCTCAGGGTGCTCAGTGCTCAGGGTGCTGGGTGCTCAGTGCTCGGGTTGCTCGGTGCTCAGTACTCAGGGTTCTGAGTGCTCAGTACTCAGGGTGCTGGGTGCTCAGTACTCAGGGTGCTGGGTGCTCAGTGCTCAGCGTGCTGGGTGATCAGTGCTCAGTGTGCTGGGTGCTCAGTGCTCAGGGTGCTGGGGGCTCAGTGCTCGGGGTGCTGGGTGTTCAGTACTCAGGGTGCTGGGTGCTCAGTGCTCAGGGTGCTGGGTGCTCAGTGCTCGGGGTGCTGGGTGCTCAGTGCTCAGTACTCAGGGTGCTGGGTGCTCAGTGCTCGGGGTGCTGGGTGCTCAGTGCTCAGTACTCAGGGTGCTGGGGGCTCAGTGCTCAGGGTGCTGTGTGCTCACTGCTCAGGGTTCTGGGTGCTCAGTGCTCAGGGTGCTGGGTACTCAGTGCTCAGGGTGCTGGGGGCTCAGTGCTCAGGGTGCTGGGTGCTCAGTACTCAGGGTGCTGGGTGCTCAGTGCTCGGAGTGCTGGGTGCTCAGTGCTCAGGGTGCTGGGTACTCAGTACTCAGGGTGCTGGGTGCTCAGTGCTCGGGTTGCTGGGTGCTCAGTGCTCGGGGTGCTGGGTGCTCAGTACTCAGGGTGCTGGGTGCTCAGTACTCAGGGGGCTGGGAGCTCAGTGCTCAGGGTGATCGGTGCTCAGTACTCAGGGTGCTCAGTACTCAGGGTGCTGGGAGCTCAGTGCTCAGGGTGATCGGTGCTCAGTACTCAGGGTGCTCAGTACTCAGGGTGCTGGGTGCTCAGTGCTCAGGTTGCTGGGTGCTCAGTGCTCGGGGTGCTGGGTGCCCAGTGCTCAGGGTGCTGGGTGCTCAGTACTCAGGGTGCTGGGTGCTCAGTGCTCAGTGCTCAGAGTTCTGGGTGTTCAGTACTCAGGGTGCTGGGTGCTCAGTACTCAGGGTTCTGGGTGCTCAGTGCTCAGAGTGGTGGGTGCTCAGTACTCAGAGTGCTCGGTGCTCAGTGCTCAGGGTGCTGGGTGCTCAGTACTCAGGGTGCTGTGTGCTCAGTACTCAGGGTGCTGGGTGCTCAGTGCTCAGGGTGCTGGGTACTCAGTGCTCAGGGTGCTCGGTGCTCAGTACTCGGGGTGCTGGGTGCTCATTCTCGGGGTGCTGGGTGCTCAGTGCTCGGGGTGCTGGGTGCTCATTACTCAGGGTGCTGGGTTCTCAGTGCTCAGGGTGCTGGGTGCTCAGTACTCAGGGTGCTGGGTGCTCAGTGCTCAGGGTGCTGGGTGCTCAGTACTCAGGGTGCTGGGTGCTCAGTGCTCAGGGTGCTGGGTGCTCAGTACTCAGGGTGCTGGGAGCTCAGTGCTCAGGGTGATCGGTGCTCAGTACTCAGGGTGCTCAGTACTAAGGGTGCTGGGTGCTCAGTGCTCGGGGTGCTGGGTGCTCAGTACTCAGGGTGCTGGGTGCTCAGTGCTCGGGGTCTTGGATGCTCAGTGCTCAGGGTGATCGGTGCTCAGTACTCAGGGTGCTGGGTGCTCAGTACTCAGGGTGCTGGGTGCTCAGTCCTCAGGGTGCTCTGTCCTCAGGGTGCTGGGTGCTCAGTGCTCGGGGTGCTCGGTGCTCAGTACTCAGGGTGCTGGGTGCTCAGTGCTCAGGGTGCTGGGTGCTCAGTACTCAGGGTGCTGGGTGCTCAGTGCTCAGGGTGCTGGGTGCTCAGTACTCAGGGTGCTGGGTGCTCAGTGCTCAGGGTGCTGGGTGCTCAGTACTCAGGTTGCTGGGAGCTCAGTGCTCAGGGTGATCGGTGCTCAGTACTCAGGGTGCTCAGTACTCAGGGTGCTGGGTGCTCAGTGCTCGGGGTGCTGGGTGCTCAGTGCTCAGGGTGATCAGTGCTCAGTACTCAGTGTCCTGGGTGCTCAGTGCTCAGGATGCTGGGTGCTCAGTCCTCAGGGTGATCGGTGCTCAGTACTCAGGGTGCTGGGTGCTCAGTGCTCAGGGTGCTGGGTGCTCAGTGCTCAGTGCTCAGGGTGCTGGGTGCTCAGTGCTCAGGGTGCTGGTTGCTCAGTACTCAGGGTGCTGGGTGCTCAGTACTCAGGGTGCTGGGTGCTCAGTGCTCAGGGTGCTTGGTGCTCAGTACTCAGGGTGCTGGGTGATCAGTGCTCGGGGTGCTGGGTGCTCAGTGCTCAGGGTGCTGGGTGCTCAGTGCTCAGGGTGCTGGGTGCTCAGTACTCAGGGTGCTGGGTGCTAAGTGCTCTGGGTGCTCGGTGCTCAGTACTCAAGGTGCTGGGTGCTCAGTGCTCAGGGTGCTGGGTGCTCAGTGCTCGGGGTGCTCAGTGCTCAGTACGTTGGGTGCTCAGTACTCAGGGTGCTGGGTGCTCAGTGCTCAGGGTGCTGGGTGCTCAGTGCTCAGGGTGCTGGGTGCTCAGTGCTCAGGGTGCTTGATGCTCAGTTCTCAGGGTACTGGGTGCTCAGTGCTCAGGGTGCTGGGTGCTCAGTGCTCGGGGTGCTGGGTGCTCAGTACTCAGGGTGCTGGGTGCTCAGTACTCAGGGTGCTGGGTGCTCAGTACTCGGGGTGTTGGGTGCTCAGTGCTCAGCGTGCTGGGTGCTCAGTACTCACGGTGCTCAGGGCTCAGTGCTTGGGGTGCTGGGTTCTCAGTATTCAGGGTGCTGGGTGCTCAGTGCTCAGGGTGCTGGGTGCTCAGTGCTCAGGGTGCTGGGTGCGCAGTACTCAGTGCTCAGGATGCTGGGTGCTCAGTGCTCGGGGTGCTGGGGGCTGAGTGCTCAGGGTGCTGGGTGCTCAGTGCTCGGGGTGCTCAGTGCTCAGTGCTCAGGGTCCTGGGTGCTCAGTACTCAGGGTGCTGGGTGCTTAGTACTCAGGGTGCTCAGTGCTCAGTACACAGGGTGCCGTGTGCTCAGTGCTCGGGGTGCTGGGTGCTCAGTGCTCAGTACTCAGGGTGCTGGGTGCTCAGTACTCAGGGTGCTCAGTGCTCGGGGAGCTCAGTGCTCAGTACTCAGGGTGCTAGGTGCTCAGTTCTCAGTGCTCGGGGTCCTGGGTGCTCCGTGCTCGAGGTGCTGGGTGCCCAGTGCTCTGGGTGCTTAGTGCTCAGTACTCAGGGTGCTGGGTGCTCAGTACTCAGGGTGCTCAGTGCTTGGGGTGCTGGGTGCTCAGTACTCAGGGTGCTGGGTTCTCAGTACTCAGGGTGCTGGGTGCTCATTCTCGGGGTGCTGGGTGCTCAGTGCTCGGGTTGCTGGGTGCTCAGTTCTCAGGGTGCTGGGGCTCAGTACTCAGGGTGCTGGGTGCTCAGTACTCAGGGTGCTCGGTTCTCAGTACTCAGGGTGCTGGGTGCTCATACTCGGGGTGCTGGGTGCTCAGTGCTCGGGGTGCTGGGTGCTCAGTACTCAGGGTGCTGGGGGCTCAGTACTCAGGGTGCTGGTTGCTCAGTACTCAGGGTGATCTGTTCTCAGTACTCAGGGTGCTGGGTGCTCAGTGCTCGGGGTGCTGGGTGCTCAGTGCTTGGGGTGCTGGGTGCTCAGTGCTCAGTACTCAGGGTGCTGGGTGCTCAGTGCTCCGGGTGCTGGGTGCTCAGTGCTCAGGGTGCTGGGTGCTCAGTGCTCAGGGTGCTGGGTGCTCAGTGCTCAGGGTGCTGGGTGCTCAGTGCTCAGTACTCAGGGTGCTGGGTGCTCAGTGCTTGGGGTGCTGGGTGCTCAGTGCTCAGTACTCAGGGTGCTGGGTGCTCAGTGCTCAGGGTGCTGTGTGCTCAGTGCTCAGGGTGCTGGGTGCTCAGTGCTCAGGGTGCTGGGTACTCATTGCTAAGGGTGCTGGGTGCTCAGTACTCAGGGTGCTGGGTGCTCAGTGCTCAGGGTGCTGGGTGCTCAGTACTCAGGGTGCTGGGTGCTCAGTGCTCGGGGTGCTGGGTGCTCAGTGCTCAGGGTGCTGGGTGCTCAGTACTCAGGGTGCTGGGTGCTCAGTGCTCGGGGTGCTGGGTGCTCAGTGCTCGGTGTGCTGGGTGCTCAGTGCTCAGGGTGCTGGGTGCTCAGTACTCAGGTTGCTGGGTGCTCAGTGCTCGGGGTGCTGGGTGCTCAGTGCTCAGGTTGCTGGGTGCTCAGTACTCAGGGTGCTGGGTGCTTCGTACTCAGGGTGCTCAGTGCTGAGTACACAGGGTGCCGGGTGCTCAGTACTCGGGGTGCTGGGTGCTCAGTGCTCAGTACTCAGGGTGCTGGGTGCTCAGTACTCAGGGTGCTCAGTGCTCGGGGAGCTCAGTGCTCAGTACTCAGGGTGCTAGGTGCTCAGTACTCAGTGCTCGGGGTCCTGGGTGCTCCGTGCTCGGGGTGCTGGGTGCCCAGTGCTCTGGGTGCTTAGTGCTCAGTACTCAGGGTGCTCAGTGCTCGGGTTGCTGGGTGCTCAGTACTCAGGGTGCTCAGTGCTCAGGGTGCTGGGTGCTCAGTACTCAGGGTGCTGGGGCTCAGTACTCAGGGTGCTGGGTGCTCAGTACTCAGGGTGCTCGGTTCTCAGTACTCAGGGTGCTGGGTGCTCATACTCGGGGTGCTGGGTGCTCAGTGCTCGGGGTACTGGGTGCTCAGTACTCAGGGTGCTGGGGGCTCAGTACTCAGGGTGCTGGGTGCTCAGTACTCAGGGTGATCTGTTCTCAGTACTCAGGGTGCTGGGTGCTCAGTGCTCGGGGTGCTGGGTGCTCAGTACTCGGGGTGCTCAGTGCTCAGTACTCAGGGTGCTGGGTGCTCAGTGCTCGGGGTGCTCCCTGCTCAGTACTCAGGGTGCTGGGTGCTCAGTGCTCCGGGTGCTGGGTGTTCAGTACTCAGGGTGCTGGGTTCTCATTGCTCAGGGTGCTGGGTGCTCAGTGCTCGGGGTGCTGGGTGCTCAGTGCTCAGTACTCAGGGTGCTGGGTGCTCAGTGCTTGGGGTGCTGGGTGCTCAGTGCTCAGTACTCAGGGTGCTGGGTGCTCAGTGCTCAGGGTGCTGTGTGCTCAGTGCTCAGGGTGCTGGGTGCTCAGTGCTCAGGGTGCTGGATACTCATTGCTCAGGGTGCTGGGTGCTCAGTACTCAGGGTGCTGGGTGCTCAGTGCTCAGGGTGCTGGGTGCTCAGTACTCAGGGTGCTGGGTGCTCAGTGCTCGGGGTGCTGGGTGCTCAGTGCTCAGGTTGCTGGGTGCTCAGTCCTCAGGGTGCTGGGTGCTCAGTGCTCGGGGTGCTGGGTGCTCAGTGCTCGGGGTGCTGGGTGCTCAGTGCTCAGGGTGCTGGGTGCTCAGTACTCAGGGTGCTGGGAGCTCAGTGCTCAGGGTGATCGGTGCTCAGTACTCAGGGTGCTCAGTACTCAGGGTGCTGGGTGCTCAGTGCTCGGGGTGCTGGTTGCTCAGTACTCAGGGTGCTGGGTGCTCAGTGCTCGGGGTTCTGGGTGCTCAGTGTTCAGGGTGATCGGTGCTCAGTACTCAGGTTGCTGGATGCACAGTGCTCAGGATGCTGGGTGCTCAGTACTCAGGGTGCTCAGTTCTCAGGGTGCTGGGTGCTCAGTGCTCGGGGTGCTCGGTGCTCAGTACTCAGGGTGCTGAGTGCTCAGTACTCAGGGTCCTGGGTGCTCAGTACTCAGGGTGCTGGGTGCTCAGTGCTCAGGGTGCTGGGTGAACAGTGCTCAGGGTGCTGGGTGCTCAGTGCTCCGGGTGCTGGGTGCTCAGTGCTCAGGGTGCTGGGTGCTCAGTACTCAGGGTGCTGGGTGCTCAGTGCTCAGGGTGGTGGGTGCTCAGAGCTCGGGGCGCTGGGTGCTCAGTGCTCGGGGTGTTCGGAGCTCAGTACTCAGGGTGCTGGGTGCTCAGTGCTCGGGGTGATCGGTGCTCAGTACTCAGGGTGCTGGGTGCTCAGTGCTCGGGGTGCTCGGTGCTCAGTACGTTGGGTGCTCACTACTCAGGGTGCTGGGTGCTCAGTGCTCAGGGTGCTGTGTGCTCAGTGCTCGGGGTGCTCGGTGCTCAGTACTTTGGGTGCTCACTACTCAGGGTGCTGGGTGCACAGTGCTCAGGGTGCTGGGTGCTCAGTGCTCAGGGTGCTGGGTGCTCAGTGCTCAGGGTGGTGGGTGCTCAGTACTCAGGTTGCTGGGTGCTCAGTGCTCGGGGTGCTGGGTGCTCAGTACTCAGGGTGCTGGGTGCTCAGTACTCGGGGTGCTGGGTGCTCAGTACTCAGGGTGCTGGGTGCTCAGTACTCAGGGTGCTGGGTGCTCAGTGCTCGGGGTGCTGGGTGCTCAGTACTCAGGGTGATGGGTGCTCAGTACTCGGGGTGCTGGGTGCTCAGTACTCAGGGTGCTGGGTGCTCAGTACTCAGGGTGCTGGGTGCTCAGTACTCGGGTGCTGGGTGCTCTGTGCTCGGGGTGCTGGGTGCTCAGTGCTCAGTGCTCTGGGTGCTGGGTGCTCAGTGCTCAGGGTGCTGTGTGCTCAGTGCTCAGGGTGCTGGGTGCTCAGTGCTCAGGGTGCTGGGTACTCAGTGCTCAGGGTGCTGGGTGCTCAGTACTCAGGGTGCTGGGTGCTCAGTACTCAGTGTGCTGGGTGCTCAGTGCTCGGGGTGCTGGGTGCTCAGTGCTCGGGGTGCTGGGTGCTCAGTGCTAGCGGTGCTGGGTGCTCAGTGCTCGAGGTGCTCAGTACTCAGGGTGCTGTGTGTTCAGTGCTCAGGGTGCTGGGTGCTCAGTACTCAGGGTGCTCGGTGCTTAGTACTCAGGGTGCTGGGTGCTCAGTGCTCAAGGAGTTGGGTGCTCTGTACTCAGGGTGCTCATTGCTCAGGGTGCTGGGTGCTCAGTACTCAGGGTGCTGGCTGCTCAGTGCTCAGGGTGCTCGGTGCTCGGGGCGCTGGGTGCTCAGTGCTCGGGGTGCTCGGAGCTCAGTACCCTGGGTGCTGGGTGCTCAGTGCTCGGGGTGCTCGGAGCTCAGTACTCAGGGTGCTGGGTGCTCAGTGCTCGGGGTGCTCGGCGTGCTCGGTGCTCAGTACGTTGGGTGCTCACTACTCAGGATGCTGGGTGCTCAGTGCTCAGGGTGCTGGGTGCTCAGTGCTCAGGGTGCTGGGTGCTCAGTGCTCGGGGTGCTGGGTGCTCAGTACTCAGGGGGATCTGTTCTCAGTACTCAGGGTGCTGGGTGCTCAGTGCTCGGGGTGCTGGGTGCTCAGTACTCGGGGCGCTCAGTGCTCAGTACTCAGGGTGCTGGGTGCTCAGTGCTCGGGGTGCTCCCTGCTCAGTACTCAGGGTGCTGGGTGCTCAGTGCTCCGGGTGCTGGGTGCTCATTACTCAGGGTGCTGGGTGCTCAGTGCTCAGGGTGCTGGGTGCTCAGTGCTCGGGGTGCTGGGTGCTCAGTGCTCAGTACTCAGGGTGCTGGGTGCTCAGTGCTTGGGGTGCTGGGTGCTCAGTGCTCAGTACTCAGGGTGCTGGGTGCTCAGTGCTCAGGGTGCTGTGTGCTCAGTGCTCAGGGTGCTGGGTGCTCAGTGCTCAGGGTGCTGGGTAGTCATTGCTCAGGGTGCTGGGTGCTCAGTACTCAGGGTGCTGGGTGCTCAGTGCTCAGGGTGCTGGGTGCTCAGTACTCAGGGTACTGGGTGCTCAGTGCTCGGGGTGCTGGGTGCTCAGTGCTCAGGGTGCTGGGTGCTCAGTACTCAGTGTGCTGGGTGCTCAGTGCTCGGGGTGCTGGGTGCTCAGTGCTGGGGGTGCTGGGTGCTCATTGCTCATGGTGCTGGGTGCTCAATACTCAGGGTGCTGGGAGCTCAGTGCTCAGGGTGATCCGTGCTCAGTACTCAGGGTGCTCAGTACTCAGGGTGCTGGGTGCTCAGTGCTCGGGGTGCTGGGTGCTCAGTACTCAGGGTGCTGGGTGCTCAGTGCTCGGGGTTCTGGGTGCTCAGTGCTCAGGGTGATCGGTGCTCAGTACTCAGGGTGCTGGGTGCTCAGTCCTCAGGGTGCTCAGTGCTCAGGGTGCTGGGTGCTCAGTGCTCGGGGTGCTCGGTGCTCAGTACTCAGGGTGCTGAGTGCTCAGTACTCAGGGTGCTGGGTGCTCAGTGCTCGGGGTGATCGGTGCTCAGTACTCAGGGTGCTGGGTGCTCAGTGCTCGGGTTGCTCGGTGCTCAGTACGTTGGGTGCTCACTACTCAGGGTGCTGGGTGCTCAGTGCTCAGGGTGCTGGGTGCTCAGTGCTCGGGGTGCTCGGTGCTCAGTACTTTGGGTGCTCAATACTCAGGGTGCTGGGTGCTCAGTGCTCAGGGTGCTGGGGGCTCAGTACTCAGGGTGCTGGTTGCTCAGTACTCAGGGTGATCTGTTCTCAGTACTCAGGGTGCTGGGTGCTCAGTGCTCGGGGTGCTGGGTGCTCAGTGCTTGGGGTGCTGGGTGCTCAGTGCTCAGTACTCAGGGTGCTGGGTGCTCAGTGCTCCGGGTGCTGGGTGCTCAGTGCTCAGGGTGCTGGGTGCTCAGTGCTCAGGGTGCTGGGTGCTCAGTGCTCAGGGTGCTGGGTGCTCAGTGCTCAGTACTCAGGGTGCTGGGTGCTCAGTGCTTGGGGTGCTGGGTGCTCAGTGCTCAGTACTCAGGGTGCTGGGTGCTCAGTGCTCAGGGTGCTGTGTGCTCAGTGCTCAGGGTGCTGGGTGCTCAGTGCTCAGGGTGCTGGGTACTCATTGCTAAGGGTGCTGGGTGCTCAGTACTCAGGGTGCTGGGTGCTCAGTGCTCAGGGTGCTGGGTGCTCAGTACTCAGGGTGCTGGGTGCTCAGTGCTCGGGGTGCTGGGTGCTCAGTGCTCAGGGTGCTGGGTGCTCAGTACTCAGGGTGCTGGGTGCTCAGTGCTCGGGGTGCTGGGTGCTCAGTGCTCGGTGTGCTGGGTGCTCAGTGCTCAGGGTGCTGGGTGCTCAGTACTCAGGTTGCTGGGTGCTCAGTGCTCGGGGTGCTGGGTGCTCAGTGCTCAGGTTGCTGGGTGCTCAGTACTCAGGGTGCTGGGTGCTTCGTACTCAGGGTGCTCAGTGCTGAGTACACAGGGTGCCGGGTGCTCAGTACTCGGGGTGCTGGGTGCTCAGTGCTCAGTACTCAGGGTGCTGGGTGCTCAGTACTCAGGGTGCTCAGTGCTCGGGGAGCTCAGTGCTCAGTACTCAGGGTGCTAGGTGCTCAGTACTCAGTGCTCGGGGTCCTGGGTGCTCCGTGCTCGGGGTGCTGGGTGCCCAGTGCTCTGGGTGCTTAGTGCTCAGTACTCAGGGTGCTCAGTGCTCGGGGTGCTGGGTGCTCAGTACTCAGGGTGCTCAGTGCTCAGGGTGCTGGGTGCTCAGTACTCAGGGTGCTGGGGCTCAGTACTCAGGGTGCTGGGTGCTCAGTACTCAGGGTGCTCGGTTCTCAGTACTCAGGGTGCTGGGTGCTCATACTCGGGGTGCTGGGTGCTCAGTGCTCGGGGTACTGGGTGCTCAGTACTCAGGGTGCTGGGGGCTCAGTACTCAGGGTGCTGGGTGCTCAGTACTCAGGGTGATCTGTTCTCAGTACTCAGGGTGCTGGGTGCTCAGTGCTCGGGGTGCTGGGTGCTCAGTACTCGGGGTGCTCAGTGCTCAGTACTCAGGGTGCTGGGTGCTCAGTGCTCGGGGTGCTCCCTGCTCAGTACTCAGGGTGCTGGGTGCTCAGTGCTCCGGGTGCTGGGTGTTCAGTACTCAGGGTGCTGGGTTCTCATTGCTCAGGGTGCTGGGTGCTCAGTGCTCGGGGTGCTGGGTGCTCAGTGCTCAGTACTCAGGGTGCTGGGTGCTCAGTGCTTGGGGTGCTGGGTGCTCAGTGCTCAGTACTCAGGGTGCTGGGTGCTCAGTGCTCAGGGTGCTGTGTGCTCAGTGCTCAGGGTGCTGGGTGCTCAGTGCTCAGGGTGCTGGATACTCATTGCTCAGGGTGCTGGGTGCTCAGTACTCAGGGTGCTGGGTGCTCAGTGCTCAGGGTGCTGGGTGCTCAGTACTCAGGGTGCTGGGTGCTCAGTGCTCGGGGTGCTGGGTGCTCAGTGCTCAGGTTGCTGGGTGCTCAGTCCTCAGGTTGCTGGGTGCTCAGTGCTCGGGGTGCTGGATGCTCAGTGCTCGGGGTGCTGGGTGCTCAGTGCTCAGGGTGCTGGGTGCTCAGTACTCAGGGTGCTGGGAGCTCAGTGCTCAGGGTGATCGGTGCTCAGTACTCAGGGTGCTCAGTACTCAGGGTGCTGGGTGCTCAGTGCTCGGGGTGCTGGTTGCTCAGTACTCAGGGTGCTGGGTGCTCAGTGCTCGGGGTTCTGGGTGCTCAGTGTTCAGGGTGATCGGTGCTCAGTACTCAGGTTGCTGGATGCACAGTGCTCAGGGTGCTGGGTGCTCAGTACTCAGGGTGCTCAGTTCTCAGGGTGCTGGGTGCTCAGTGCTCGGGGTGCTCGGTGCTCAGTACTCAGGGTGCTGAGTGCTCAGTACTCAGGGTCCTGGGTGCTCAGTACTCAGGGTGCTGGGTGCTCAGTGCTCAGGGTGCTGGGTGAACAGTGCTCAGGGTGCTGGGTGCTCAGTGCTCCGGGTGCTGGGTGCTCAGTGCTCAGGGTGCTGGGTGCTCAGTACTCAGGGTGCTGGGTGCTCAGTGCTCAGGGTGGTGGGTGCTCAGAGCTCGGGGCGCTGGGTGCTCAGTGCTCGGGGTGTTCGGAGCTCAGTACTCAGGGTGCTGGGTGCTCAGTGCTCGGGGTGATCGGTGCTCAGTACTCAGGGTGCTGGGTGCTCAGTGCTCGGGGTGCTCGGTGCTCAGTACGTTGGGTGCTCACTACTCAGGGTGCTGGGTGCTCAGTGCTCAGGGTGCTGTGTGCTCAGTGCTCGGGGTGCTCGGTGCTCAGTACTTTGGGTGCTCACTACTCAGGGTGCTGGGTGCACAGTGCTCAGGGTGCTGGGTGCTCAGTGCTCAGGGTGCTGGGTGCTCAGTGCTCAGGGTGGTGGGTGCTCAGTACTCAGGTTGCTGGGTGCTCAGTGCTCGGGGTGCTGGGTGCTCAGTGCTCAGGGTGCTGGGTGCTCAGTACTCGGGGTGCTGGGTGCTCAGTACTCAGGGTGCTGGGTGCTCAGTACTCAGGGTGCTGGGTGCTCAGTGCTCGGGGTGCTGGGTGCTCAGTACTCAGGGTGATGGGTGCTCAGTACTCGGGATGCTGGGTGCTCAGTACTCAGGGTGCTGGGTGCTCAGTACTCAGGGTGCTGGGTGCTCAGTACTCGGGTGCTGGGTGCTCTGTGCTCGGGGTGCTGGGTGCTCAGTGCTCAGTGCTCTGGGTGCTGGGTGCTCAGTGCTCAGGTTGCTGTGTGCTCAGTGCTCAGGGTGCTGGGTGCTCAGTGCTCAGGGTGCTGGGTACTCAGTGCTCAGGGTGCTGGGTGCTCAGTACTCAGGGTGCTGGGTGCTCAGTACTCAGTGTGCTGGGTGCTCAGTGCTCGGGGTGCTGGGTGCTCAGTGCTCGGGGTGCTGGGTGCTCAGTGCTAGCGGTGCTGGGTGCTCAGTGCTCGAGGTGCTCAGTACTCAGGGTGCTGTGTGTTCAGTGCTCAGGGTGCTGGGTGCTCAGTACTCAGGGTGCTCGGTGCTTAGTACTCAGGGTGCTGGGTGCTCAGTGCTCAAGGAGTTGGGTGCTCTGTACTCAGGGTGCTCATTGCTCAGGGTGCTGGGTGCTCAGTACTCAGGGTGCTGGCTGCTCAGTGCTCAGGGTGCTCGGTGCTCGGGGCGCTGGGTGCTCAGTGCTCGGGGTGCTCGGAGCTCAGTACCCTGGGTGCTGGGTGCTCAGTGCTCGGGGTGCTCGGTGCTCAGTACTCAGGGTGCTGGGTGCTCAGTGCTCGGGGTGCTCGGCGTGCTCGGTGCTCAGTACGTTGGGTGCTCACTACTCAGGATGCTGGGTGCTCAGTGCTCAGGGTGCTGGGTGCTCAGTGCTCAGGGTGCTGGGTGCTCAGTGCTCGGGGTGCTGGGTGCTCAGTACTCAGGGGGATCTGTTCTCAGTACTCAGGGTGCTGGGTGCTCAGTGCTCGGGGTGCTGGGTGCTCAGTACTCGGGGCGCTCAGTGCTCAGTACTCAGGGTGCTGGGTGCTCAGTGCTCGGGGTGCTCCCTGCTCAGTACTCAGGGTGCTGGGTGCTCAGTGCTCCGGGTGCTGGGTGCTCATTACTCAGGGTGCTGGGTGCTCAGTGCTCAGGGTGCTGGGTGCTCAGTGCTCGGGGTGCTGGGTGCTCAGTGCTCAGTACTCAGGGTGCTGGGTGCTCAGTGCTTGGGGTGCTGGGTGCTCAGTGCTCAGTACTCAGGGTGCTGGGTGCTCAGTGCTCAGGGTGCTGTGTGCTCAGTGCTCAGGGTGCTGGGTGCTCAGTGCTCAGGGTGCTGGGTAGTCATTGCTCAGGGTGCTGGGTGCTCAGTACTCAGGGTGCTGGGTGCTCAGTGCTCAGGGTGCTGGGTGCTCAGTACTCAGGGTACTGGGTGCTCAGTGCTCGGGGTGCTGGGTGCTCAGTGCTCAGGGTGCTGGGTGCTCAGTACTCAGTGTGCTGGGTGCTCAGTGCTCGGGGTGCTGGGTGCTCAGTGCTGGGGGTGCTGGGTGCTCAGTGCTCATGGTGCTGGGTGCTCAATACTCAGGGTGCTGGGAGCTCAGTGCTCAGGGTGATCCGTGCTCAGTACTCAGGGTGCTCAGTACTCAGGGTGCTGGGTGCTCAGTGCTCGGGGTGCTGGGTGCTCAGTACTCAGGGTGCTGGGTGCTCAGTGCTCGGGGTTCTGGGTGCTCAGTGCTCAGGGTGATCGGTGCTCAGTACTCAGGGTGCTGGGTGCTCAGTCCTCAGGGTGCTCAGTGCTCAGGGTGCTGGGTGCTCAGTGCTCGGGGTGCTCGGTGCTCAGTACTCAGGGTGCTGAGTGCTCAGTACTCAGGGTGCTGGGTGCTCAGTGCTCGGGGTGATCGGTGCTCAGTACTCAGGGTGCTGGGTGCTCAGTGCTCGGGCTGCTCGGTGCTCAGTACGTTGGGTGCTCACTACTCAGGGTGCTGGGTGCTCAGTGCTCAGGGTGCTGGGTGCTCAGTGCTCGGGGTGCTCGGTGCTCAGTACTTTGGGTGCTCAATACTCAGGGTGCTGGGTGCTCAGTGCTCAGGGTGCTGGGTGCTCAGTGCTCAGGGTGGTGGGTGCTCAGTACTCAGGTTGCTGGGTGCTCAGTGCTCGGGGTGCTGGGTGCTCAGTGCTCAGGGTGCTGGGTGCTCAGTACTCGGGGTGCTGGGTGCTCAGTACTCAGGGTGCTGGGTGCTCAGTACTCAGGGTGCTGTGTGCTCAGTGCTCGGGGTGCTGGGTGCTCAGTACTCAGGGTGCTGGGTGCTCAGTACTCGGGGTGCTGGGTGCTCAGTACTCAGGGTGCTGGGTGCTCAGTACTCGGGTGCTGGGTGCTCAGTGCTCAGGGTGCTGGGTGCTCAGTGCTCGGGGTGCTGGGTGCTCAGTGCTCAGTGCTCAGGGTGCTGGGTGCTCAGTGCTCATGGTGCTGTGTGCTCAGTGCTCAGGGTGCTGGGTGCTCAGTACTCAGGGTGCTGGGTGCTCAGTACTCAGGGTGCTGGGTGCTCAGTACTCGGGTGCTGGGTGCTCAGTGCTCAGGGTGCTGGGTGCTCAGTGCTCGGGGTGCTGGGTGCTCAGTGCTCAGTACTCAGGGTGCTGGGTGCTCAGTGCTCGGGGTGCTGGGTGCCCAGTGCTCAGTACTCAGGGTGCTGGGTGCTCAGTGCTCAGGGTGCTGGGTGCTGGGTGCTCAGTGCTCAGGGTGCTGGATGCTCAGTGCTCAGGGTGCGGGGTACTCAGTGCTCAGGGTGCTGGGTGTTCAGTACTCAGGGTGCTGGGTGCTCAGTGCTCAGGGTGCTAGGTGCTCAGTGCTCGGGGTGCTGGGTGCTCAGTGCTCGGGATGCTGGGTGCTCAGTGCTCAGGGTGCTGGGTGCTCAGTACTCAGGGTGCTGGGTGCTCAGTGCTCGAGGTGCTCAGTACTCAGGGTGCTGTATGTTCAGTGCTCAGGGTGCTGGGTGCTCAGTACTCAGGGTGCTCGGTGCTTAGTACTCAGGGTGCTGGGTGCTCAGTACTCCGGGTGCTGGGTGCTCAGTGCTCAGGGTGCTCAGTGCTCAGTGCTCAGGGTTCTGGGTGTTCAGTACTCAGGTTGCTGGGTGCTCAGTACTCAGGTTGCTGTGTGCTCACTGCTCAGAGTGGTGGGTGCTCAGTACTCAGGCTGCTCGGTGCTCAGTGCTCAGGGTGCTGGGTGCTCAGTACTCAGGGTGCTGGGTGCTCAGTACTCAGGGTGCTGGGTGCTCAGTGCTCAGGGTGCTGGGTACTCAGTGCTCAGGTTGCTCGGTGCTCAGTACTCGGGGAGATCGGTGCTCAGTACACAGGGTGCTCAGTACTAAGGGTGCTGGGTGCTCAGTGCTCGGGGTGCTGGGTGCTCAGTACTCAGGGTGCTGGGTGCTCAGTGCTCAGGGTGCTGGGTGCTCAGTGCTCAGCGTGATCGGTGCTCAGTACTCAGGGTGCTCAGTACTAAGGGTGCTGGGTGCTCATTCTCGGGGTGCTGGGTGCTCAGTGCTCGGGGTGCTGGGTGCTCATTACTCAGGTTGCTGGGTGCTCAGTTCTCAGGGTGCTGGGTGCTCAGTACTCAGGGTGCTGGGTGCTCAGTGCTCAGGGTGCTGGGTGCTCTGTACTCAGGGTGCTGGGTGCTCAGTGCTCAGGGTGCTGGGTGCTCAGTACTCAGGGTGCTGGGTGCTCAGTGCTCAGGGTGCTGGGTGCTCAGTACTCAGGGTGCTGGGAGCTCAGTGCCCAGGGTGATCGGTGCTCAGTACTCAGGGTGCTCAGTACTCAGGGTGCTGGGTGCTCAGTGCTCGGGGTGCTGGGTGCTCAGTGCTCAGGGTGATCGGTGCTCAATACTCAGTGTGCTGGGTGCTCAGTGCTCAGGGTGCTGGGTGCTCAGTCCTCAGGGTGATCGGTGCTCAGTACTCAGGGTGCTGGGTGCTCACTGCTCAGTGCTCAGGGTGCTGGGTGCTCAGTGCTCAGGGTGCTGGTTGCTCAGTACTCAGGGTGCTGGGTGCTCAGTACTCAGGATGCTGGGTGCTCAGTGCTCAGGGTGCTTGGTGCTCAGTACTCAGGGTGCTGGGTGATCAGTGCTCGGGGTGCTGGGTGCTCAGTGCTCAGGGTGCTGGGTGCTCAGTGCTCAGGGTGCTGGGTGCTCAGTGCTCGGGGTGCTCGGTGCTCAGTACTCAAGGTGCTGGGTGCTCAGTGCTCAGGGTGCTGGGTGCTCAGTGCTCGGGGTGCTGGGTGCTCAGTACTCAGGGTGCTGGGTGCTCAATGCTCGGGGTGCTCGGTGGTCAGTACGTTGGGTGCTCAGTACTCAGGGTGCTCGGTGCTCAGTGCTCAGGGTGCTGGGTGCTCAGTGCTCGGGGCGCTTGGTGCTCAGTGCTCGGGGTGCTGGGTGCTCAGTACTCAGGGTGCTGGGTGCTCAGTACTCAGGGTGCTGGGTGCTCAGTACTCGGGGTGTTGGGTGCTCAGTGCTCAGCGTGCTGGGTGCTCAGTACTCACGGTGCTCGGTGCTCAGTGCTTGGGGTGCTGGGTTCTCAGTACTCAGGGGGCTGGGTGCTCAGTGCTCAGGGTGCTGGGTGCTCAGTGCTCGGGGTGCTCAGTGCTCAGTGCTCAGGGTCCTGGGTGCTCAGTGCTCGGGGTGCTCAGTGCTCAGTGCTCAGGGTCCTGGGTGCCCAGTACTCAAGGTGCTGGGTGCTTAGTACTCAGGGTGCTCAGTGCTCAGTACACAGGGTGCTGGGTGCTCAGTGCTCGGGGTGCTGGGTGCTCAGTTCTCAGTACTCAGCGTGCTGGGTGCTCAGTGCTCGGGGTGCTGGGTGCTCAGTACTCAGCGTGCTGGGTGCTCAGTACTCAGGGTGCTGGGTGCTCAGTGCTCAGGGTGCTGGGTGCTCAGTGCTCAGGGTGCTGTGTGCTCAGTGATCGGGGTCCTGGGTGCTCAGTACTCAGCGTGCTCAGTGCTCAGGGAGCTTGGTGCTCAGTACTCAGGGTGCTAGGTGCTCAGTACTCAGTGCTCGGGTTCCTGGGTGCGCCGTGCTCGTGGTGCTGGGTGCCCAGTGCTCTGGGTGCTTAGTGCTCAGTACTCAGGGTGCTGGGTGCTCAGTGCTCAGGGTGCTGTGTGCTCACTGCTCAGGGTTCTGGGTGCTCAGTGCTCAGGGTGCTGGGTACTCAGTGCTCAGGGTGCTGGGGGCTCAGTGCTCAGGGTGCTGGGTGCTCAGTACTCAGGGTGCTGGGTGCTCAGTGCTCGGAGTGCTGGGTGCTCAGTGCTCAGGGT
The DNA here is from genome assembly GCF_018167655.1 of Microtus oregoni. Taxonomy (NCBI): domain Eukaryota; kingdom Metazoa; phylum Chordata; class Mammalia; order Rodentia; family Cricetidae; genus Microtus; species Microtus oregoni. The sequence continues at coordinate 64,100 of NW_024543370.1, forward strand.
GCTGGGTACTCAGTACTCAGGGTGCTGGGTGCTCAGTGCTCGGGTTGCTGGGTGCTCAGTGCTCGGGGTGCTGGGTGCTCAGTACTCAGGGTGCTGGGTGCTCAGTACTCAGGGGGCTGGGAGCTCAGTGCTCAGGGTGATCGGTGCTCAGTACTCAGGGTGCTCAGTACTCAGGGTGCTGGGAGCTCAGTGCTCAGGGTGATCGGTGCTCAGTACTCAGGGTGCTCAGTACTCAGGGTGCTGGGTGCTCAGTGCTCAGGTTGCTGGGTGCTCAGTGCTCGGGGTGCTGGGTGCCCAGTGCTCAGGGTGCTGGGTGCTCAGTACTCAGGGTGCTGGGTGCTCAGTGCTCAGTGCTCAGAGTTCTGGGTGTTCAGTACTCAGGGTGCTGGGTGCTCAGTACTCAGGGTGCTGGGTGCTCAGTGCTCAGAGTGGTGGGTGCTCAGTACTCAGAGTGCTCGGTGCTCAGTGCTCAGGGTGCTGGGTGCTCAGTACTCAGGGTGCTGGGTGCTCAGTACTCAGGGTGCTGGGTGCTCAGTGCTCAGGGTGCTGGGTACTCAGTGCTCAGGGTGCTCGGTGCTCAGTACTCAGGGTGCTGGGTGCTCAGTACTCAGGGTGCTGGGTGCTCAGTCCTCAGGGTGCTCTGTCCTCAGGGTGCTGGGTGCTCAGTGCTCGGGGTGCTCGGTGCTCAGTACTCAGGGTGCTGGGTGCTCAGTGCTCAGGGTGCTGGGTGCTCAGTACTCAGGGTGCTGGGTGCTCAGTGCTCAGGGTGCTGGGTGCTCAGTACTCAGGGTGCTGGGTGCTCAGTGCTCAGGGTGCTGGGTGCTCAGTAATCAGGGTGCTGGGTGCTCAGTGCTCAGGGTGCTGGGTGCTCAGTACTCAGGGTGCTGGGTGCTCAGTGCTCAGGGTGCTGGGTGCTCAGTACTCAGGGTGCTGGGAGCTCAGTGCTCAGGGTGATCGGTGCTCAGTACTCAGGGTGCTCAGTACTAAGGGTGCTGGGTGCTCAGTGCTCGGGGTGCTGGGTGCTCAGTACTCAGGGTGCTGGGTGCTCAGTGCTCGGGGTCTTGGATGCTCAGTGCTCAGGGTGATCGGTGCTCAGTACTCAGGGTGCTGGGTGCTCAGTACTCAGGGTGCTGGGTGCTCAGTCCTCAGGGTGCTCTGTCCTCAGGGTGCTGGGTGCTCAGTGCTCGGGGTGCTCGGTGCTCAGTACTCAGGGTGCTGGGTGCTCAGTGCTCAGGGTGCTGGGTGCTCAGTACTCAGGGTGCTGGGTGCTCAGTGCTCAGGGTGCTGGGTGCTCAGTACTCAGGGTGCTGGGTGCTCAGTGCTCAGGGTGCTGGGTGCTCAGTACTCAGGTTGCTGGGAGCTCAGTGCTCAGGGTGATCGGTGCTCAGTACTCAGGGGGCTGGGTGCTCAGTGCTCAGGGTGCTGGGTACTCAGTACTCAGGGTGCTGGGTGCTCAGTAGTCAGGGTGCTGGGTGCTCAGTGCTCAGGGTGCTGGGTGCTCAGTGCTCAGGGTGCTGGGTGCTCAGTATTCAGGGTGCTGTGTGCTCAGTGCTCAATACTCAGCGTGCTGTGTGCTCAGTGCTCAGAGTGTTGGGTGCTCAGTACTCAGGGTGCTGGGTACTCAGTGCTCAGTGCTCAGGGTGCTCAGTGCTCAGGGTGCTCAGTGCTCAGGGTGCTAGGTGCTCAGGGTGCTGGGTGCTCAGTGCTCAGGGTGCTGGGTGCTCAGTGCTCAGTGCTCAGGGTGCTGGGTGCTCAGTGCTCAGTGCTCAGGGTGCTGGGTGTTCAGTACTCAGGGTGCTGGGTGCTCAGTGCTCAGTGCTCAGAGTGCTGGGTGCTCAGTACTCAGGGTGCTGGGTGCTCAGTGCTCGGGGTGCTGGGTGCTCAGTGCTCAGGGTGATCAGTGCTCAGTACTCAGGGTGCTGGGGGCTCAGTGCTCAGGGTGCTGGGTGCTCAGTACTCGGGGTGCTGGGTGCTCAGTGCTCGGGGTGCTGGGTGCTCAGTACTCAGGGTGCTGGGTGCTCAGTGCTCGGGGTGCTGGGTGCTCAGTACTCAGGGTGCTGGGTGCTCAGTACTCGGGGTGCTGGGTGCTCAGTACTCAGGGTGCTGGGTGCTCAGTGCTTGGGGTGCTGGGTGCTCAGTGCTCAGGGTGATCAGTGCTCAGTACTCAGGGTGCTGGGTGCACAGTGCTCAGGGTGCTGGGTGCTCAGTCCTCCGGGTGCTCAGTGCTCAGGGTGCTGGGTGCTCAGTGCTCGGGGTGCTGGGTACTCAGTCCTCCGGGTGCTCAGTGCTCAGGGTGCTGGGTGCTCAGTGCTCGGGGTGCTCGGTGCTCAGTACTCAGGGTGCTGAGTGCTCAGTACTCAGGGTGCTGGGTGCTCAGTACTCAGGGTGCTGTGTGCTCAGTGTTCAGGGTGCTGGGTGCTCAGTGCTCAGGGTGCTGGGTGCTCAGTGCTCGGGGTGCTGGGTGCTCAGGGCTGTGGTGCTGGGTGCTCAGTGCTCAGTGCTCAGGGTGCTGGGTGCTCAGTGCTCAGTGCTCAGGGTGCTGGTTGCACAGTACTCAGGGTGCTGGGTGCTCAGTACTCAGGGTGCTGGGTTCTCAGTGCTCAGGGTGCTCTGTGCTCAGTACTCAGGGTGCTGGGTGCTCAGTGCTCGGGGTGCTGCATGCTCAGTGCTCAGGGTGCTGGGTGCTCAGTGCTCAGGGTGCTGGGTGCTCAGTACTCAGGGTGCTGGGTGCTCAGTGCTCGGGGCGCTCGGTGCTCAGTACTCAAGGTGCTGGGTGCTCAGTGCTCAGGGTGCTGGGTACTCAGTCCGCGGGGTGCTCCGTGTTCAGTGATCAGGGTGCTGGGTGCTCAGTACTCAGGGTGCTCGGTGCTCAGTACTCAGGGTTCTCAGTGCTCAGTACTCAGGGTGCTGGGTGCTCAGTGCTCAGGGTACTGGGTGCTCAGTACTCAGGGTGCTCAGTGCTCAGTACTCGGGGTGCTTGGTGCTCAGTACTCAGGGTGCTCAGTGCTCAGTACTCGGGGTGCTGGGTGCTCAGTGCTCAGGGTGCTCAGTGCTCAGTGCTCGGGGTGCTGGGTGCTCAGTGCTCGGGGCGCTGGGTGCTCAGTGCTCGGGGTGCTGGGTGCTCAGTACTCGGGGTGCTGGGTGCTCAGTGCTCAGGGTTCTCAGTACTCAGTACTCAGTGCTCAGGGTGCTCAGTGCTCAGGGTGCTGGGTGCTCAGTACTCAGGGGGCTGGGTGCTTAGTGCTCGAGGTGCTCGGTGCTCAGTACTCAAGGTGCTGGGTGCTCAGTGCTCAGGGTGCTGGGTGCTCAGTGCTCAGTGTGCTCAGTGCTCAGTGCTCAGGGTGCAGGGTGCTCAGTGCTCGGGGCGCTGGGTGCTCAGTGCTCGGGGTGCTGGGTGCTCAGTACTCAGGGTGCTGTGTGCTTAGTGCTCAGTACTCAGCGTGCTGGGTGCTCAGTGCTCAGAGTGTTGGGTGCTCAGTACTCAGGGTGCTGGGTGCTCAGTCCACAGTGCTCAGGGTGCTGGGTGCTCAGTACTCAGGGTGCTGGGTGCTTAGTGCTCGATGTGCTCAGTGCTCAGTACTCAAGGTGCTGGGTGCTCAGTGCTCAGGGTGCTGGGTGCTCAGTCCTCGGGGTGCTCCGTGCTCAGGGTGCTGGGTGCTCAGTGCTCAGGGCGCTGGGTGCTCAGTGCTCGGGGTGCTGGGTGCTGAGTGCTCAGGGTGCTGGGTGGTCAGTGCTCGGGGTGCTCGGTGCTCAGTGATCAGGGTGCTGGGTACTCAGTACTCAGTTTTCTGGGTGCTCAGAACTCAGTTTGCTGGGTGCTCAGTACTCAGAGTGCTGAGTGCTCAGTGCTCAGGGTGCTGGGTGCTCAGTGCTCAGGGTGCTGGGTGCTCAGTACTCAGGGTGCTGGGTGCTCAGTGCTCAGGGTGATCGGTGCTCAGTACTCAGGGTGCTCAGTGCTCAGGGTGCTGGGTGCTCAGTGCTCAGGGTGCTGGGTGCTCAGTACTCAGGGTGCTGGGTGCTCAGTGCTCGGGGTGCTGGGTGCTCAGTGCTCAGGGTGATCGGTGCTCAGTACTCAGGGTGCTGGGTGCTCAGTGCTCAGGGTGCTGGGTGCTCAGTCCTCAGGGTGCTCAGTGCTCAGGCTGCTGGGTGCTCAGTGCTCGGGGTGCTCGGTGCTCAGTACTCAGGGTGCTGAGTGCTCAGTACTCAGGGTGCTGGGTGCTCAGTACTCATGGTGCTGGGTGCTCAGTACTCAGGGGGCTGGGTGCTCAGTGCTCAGGGCGCTGGGTGCTCAGTGCTCTGGGCGCTGGGTGCTCAGTGCTCGGGGTGCTGGGTGCTCAGTTCTCGGGGTGCTGGGTGGTCAGTGCTCAGTGCTCAGGGTGCTGGGTGCTCAGTGCTCAGTGCTCAGGGTGCTGGGTGCTCAGTACTCAGGGTGCTGGGTGCTCAGTACTCAGGGTGCTGGGTGCTCAGTTCTCAGGGTGCTGGGTGCTCAGTACTCTGGGTTTTGGGTGCTCAGTACTCAGGGTGCTGGGTGCTCAGTGCTCGGGGTGCTGGGTGCTCAGTGCTCAGGGTGCTGGGTGCTCAGTGCTCAGGGTGCTGGGTGCTCAGTACTCAGGGTGCTGGGTGCTCAGTGCTCGGAGTGCTCGGTGCTCAGTACTCAAGGTGCTGGGTGCTCAGTGCTCAGGGTGCTGGGTGCTCAGTCCTCGGGGTGCTCCGTGCTCAGTGCTCAGGGTGCTGGGTGCTCAGTACTCAGGGTGCTCGGTGCTCAGTACTCACGGTTTTCAGTACTCAGGGTGCTGGGTACTCAGTACTCAGGGTGCTCCGTGCTCAGTGATCAGGGTGCTGGGTGCTCAGTACTCAGGGTGCTCGGTGCTCAGTACTCAGGGTTCTCAGTGCTCAGTACTCACCGTGCTGGGTGCTCAGTGCTCAGGGTGCTGGGTGCTCAGTACTCAGGGTGCTCAGTGCTCAGTACTCGGGGTACTTGGTGCTCAGTACTCAGGGTGCTCAGTGCTCAGTACTCGGGGTGCTGGGTGCTCAGTACTCAGGGTGCTCAGTGCTCAGTACTCGGGGTGCTGGGTGCTCAGTGCTCAGTGTGCTCAGTGCTCAGTGCTCGGGGTGCTGGGTGCTCAGTGCTCGTTGCGCTGGGTGCTCAGTGCTCGGGGTGCTGGGTGCTCAGTACTCAGGGTGCTGTGTGCTCAGTGCTCAATACTCAGCGTGCTGTGTGCTCAGTGCTCAGAGTGTTGGGTGCTCAGTACTCAGGGTGCTGGGTACTCAGTGCTCAGTGCTCAGGGTGCTCAGTGCTCAGGGTGCTCAGTGCTCAGGGTGCTGGGTGCTCAGGGTGCTGGGTGCTCAGTGCTCAGGGTGCTGGGTGTTCAGTACTCAGGGTGCTCAGTACTCAGTACTCAGTGCTCAGGGTGCTCAGTGCTCAGTGCTCAGGGTGCTGGGTGTTCAGTACTCAGGGTGCTGGGTGCTCAGTGCTCAGTGCTCAGAGTGCTGGGTGCTCAGTACTCAGGGTGCTGGGTGCTCAGTGCTCGGGGTGCTGGGTGCTCAGTGCTCAGGGTGATCTGTGCTCAGTACTCAGGGTGCTGGGTGCTCAGTGCTCAGTGTGCTGGGTGTTCAGTCCTCATTGTGCTCAGTTCTCAGGGTGCTCGGTGCTCAGTGCTCAGTACTCAGGGTGCTCAGTGCTCAGGGTGCTGGGTGCTCAGTGCTCGGGGTGCTCGGTGCTTAGTACTCAGGGTGCTGAGTGCTCAGTGCTCAGGGTGCTGGGTGCTCAGTACTCAGGGTGCTGGGTGCTCAGTACTCAGGGTGCTGGGTGCTCAGTGCTCAGGGTGATCGGTGCTCAGTGCTCAGGGTGCTGGGTGCTCAGTGCTCGGGGTGCTGGGTGCTCAGGGCTGTGGTGCTGGGTGCTCAGTGCTCAGTGCTCAGAGTGCTGGGTGCTCAGTGCTCAATGCTCAGGGTGCTTGTTGCTCAGTACTCAGGGTGCTGGGTGCTCAGTACTCAGGGTGCTGGGTTCTCAGTGCTCAGGGTGCTCTGTGCTCAGTACTCAGGGTGCTGGGTGCTCAGTGCTCGGGGTGCTGCGTGCTCAGTGCTCAGGGTGCTGGGTGCTCAGTGCTCAGGGTGCTGGGTGCTCAGTCCTCGGGGTGCTCCGTGTTCAGGGTGCTGGGTGCTCAGTGCTCAGGGTGCTGGGTGCTCAGTGCTCGGGGTGCTGGGTGCTGAGTGCTCAGGGTGCTGGGTGCTCAGTGCTCGGGGTGCTCGGTGCTCAGTGCTCAGGGTCCTGGGTACTCAGTACTCAGGGTGCTGGGTGCTCAGTACTCAGGGTGCTCGGTGCTCTGTACTCAGGGTGCTGGGTGCTCAGTGCTCAGGGTGCTGGGTACTCAGTACTCAGGGTGCTGGGTGCTCAGTACTCAGGGTGCTGGGTGCTCAGTGCTCAGGGTATGGGTGCTCAGTACTCAGGGTGCTGGGTACTCAGTGCTCAGTGCTCAGGGTGCTCAGTGCTCAGGGTGCTCAGTGCTCAGGGTGCTAGGTGCTCAGGGTGCTGGGTGCTCAGTGCTCAGGGTGCTGGGTGCTCAGTGCTCAGTGCTCAGGGTGCTGGGTGCTCAGTGCTCAGTGCTCAGGGTGCTGGGTGTTCAGTACTCAGGGTGCTGGGTGCTCAGTGCTCAGTGCTCAGAGTGCTGGGTGCTCAGTACTCAGGGTGCTGGGTGCTCAGTGCTCAGGGTGATCAGTGCTCAGTACTCAGTGTGCTGGGGGCTCAGTGCTCAGGGTGCTGGGTGCTCAGTACTCGGGGTGCTGGGTGCTCAGTACTCGGGGTGCTGGGTGCTCAGTACTCAGGGTGCTGGGTGCTCAGTGCTCGGGGTGCTGGGTGCTCAGTACTCAGGGTGCTGGGTGCTCAGTACTCGGGGTGCTGGGTGCTCAGTACTCAGGGTGCTGGGTGCTCAGTGCTCGGGGTGCTGGGTGCTCAGTGCTCAGGGTGATCAGTGCTCAGTACTCAGTGTGCTGGGTGCACAGTGCTCAGGGTGCTGGGTGCTCAGTCCTCCGGGTGCTCAGTGCTCAGGGTGCTGGGTGCTCAGTGCTCGGGGTGCTGGGTGCTCTGTGCTCAGGGTGCTGGGTGCTCAGTCCTCCGGGTGCTCAGTGCTCAGGGTGCTGGGTGCTCAGTGCTCGGGGTGCTCGGTGCTCAGTACTCAGGGTGCTGAGTGCTCAGTACTCAGGGTGCTGGGTGCTCAGTACTCAGGGTGCTGGTTGCTCAGTACTCAGGGTGCTGTGTGCTCAGTGTTCAGGGTGCTGGGTGCTCAGTGCTCAGGGTGCTGGGTGCTCAGTGCTCGGGGTGCTGGGTGCTCAGGGCTGTGGTGCTGGGTGCTCAGTGCTCAGTGCTCAGGGTGCTGGGTGCTCAGTGCTCAGTGCTCAGGGTGCTGGTTGCTCAGTACTCAGGGTGCTGGGTGCTCAGTACTCAGGGTGCTGGGTTCTCAGTGCTCAGGGTGCTCTGTGCTCAGTACTCAGGGTGCTGGGTGCTCAGTGCTCGGGGTGCTGCATGCTCAGTGCTCAGGGTGCTGGGTGCTCAGTGCTCAGGGTGCTGGGTGCTCAGTACTCAGGGTGCTGGGTGCTCAGTGCTCGGGGCGCTCGGTGCTCAGTACTCAAGGTGCTGGGTGCTCAGTGCTCAGGGTGCTGGGTACTCAGTCCGCGGGGTGCTCCGTGCTCAGTGATCAGGGTGCTGGGTGCTCAGTACTCAGGTTGCTCGGTGCTCAGTACTCAGGGTTCTCAGTGCTCAGTACTCAGGGTGCTGGGTGCTCAGTGCTCAGGGTGCTGGGTGCTCAGTACTCAGGGTGCTCAGTGCTCAGTACTCGGGGTGCTTGGTGCTCAGTACTCAGGGTGCTCAGTGCTCAGTACTCGGGGTGCTGGGTGCTCAGTGCTCAGGGTGCTCAGTGCTCAGTGCTCGGGGTGCTGGGTGCTCAGTGCTCGGGGCGCTGGGTGCTCAGTGCTCGGGGTGCTGGGTGCTCAGTACTCGGGGTGCTGGGTGCTCAGTGCTCAGGGTGCTCAGTACTCAGTACTCAGTGCTCAGGGTGCTCAGTGCTCAGGGTGCTGGGTGCTCAGTACTCAGGGGGCTGGGTGCTTAGTGCTCGAGGTGCTCGGTGCTCAGTACTCAAGGTGCTGGGTGCTCAGTGCTCAGGGTGCTGGGTGCTCAGTGCTCAGTGTGCTCAGTGCTCAGTGCTCAGGGTGCAGGGTGCTCAGTGCTCGGGGCGCTGGGTACTCAGTGCTCGGGGTGCTGGGTGCTCAGTACTCAGGGTGCTGTGTGCTTAGTGCTCAGTACTCAGCGTGCTGGGTGCTTAGTGCTCAGAGTGTTGGGTGCTCAGTACTCAGGGTGCTGGGTGCTCAGTCCTCAGTGCTCAGGGTGCTCTGTGCTCAGTACTCAGGGTGCTGGGTGCTTAGTGCTCGATGTGCTCGGTGCTCAGTACTCAAGGTGCTGGGTGCTCTGTGCTCAGGGTGCTGGGTGCTCAGTCCTCGGGGTGCTCCGTGCTCAGGGTGCTGGGTGCTCAGTGCTCAGGGCGCTGGGTGCTCATTGCTCGGGGTGCTGGGTGCTGAGTGCTCAGGGTGCTGGGTGCTCAGTGCTCGGGGTGCTCGGTGCTCAGTGCTCAGGGTGCTGGGTACTCAGTACTCAGTTTGCTGGGTGCTCAGTACTCAGTTTGCTGGGTGCTCAGTACTCAGGGTGCTGGGTGCTCAGTGCGCAGGGTGCTGGGTGCTCAGTGCTCAGGGTGCTGGGTGCTCAGTACTCAGGGTGCTGGGTGCTCAGTGCTCAGGGTGATCGGTGCTCAGTACTCAGGGTGCTCAGTGCTCAGGGTGCTGGGTGCTCAGTGCTCAGGGTGCTGGGTGCTCAGTACTCAGGGTGCTGGGTGCTCAGTGCTCGGGGTGCTGGGTGCTCAGTACTCAGGGTGATCGGTGCTCAGTACTCAGGGTGCTGGGTGCTCAGTGCTCAGGGTGCTGGGTTCTCAGTCCTCAGGGTGCTCAGTGCTCAGGCTGCTGGGTGCTCAGTGCTCGGGGTGCTCGGTGCTCAGTACTCAGGGTGCTGAGTGCTCAGTACTCAGGGTGCTGGGTGCTCAGTACTCATGGTGCTGGGTGCTCAGTACTCAGGGGGCTGGGTGCTCAGTGCTCAGGGCGCTGGGTGCTCAGTGCTCAGTGTGCTCAGTGCTCAGTGCTCAGGGTGCAGGGTGCTCAGTGCTCGGGGCGCTGGGTGCTCAGTGCTCGGGGTGCTGGGTGCTCAGTACTCAGGGTGCTGTGTGCTTGGTGCTCAGTACTCAGCGTGCTGGGTGCTTAGTGCTCAGAGTGTTGGGTGCTCAGTACTCAGGGTGCTGGGTGCTCAGTCCTCAGTGCTCAGGGTGCTCTGTGCTCAGTACTCAGGGTGCTGGGTGCTTAGTGCTCGATGTGCTCGGTGCTCAGTACTCAAGGTGCTGGGTGCTCTGTGCTCAGGGTGCTGGGTGCTCAGTCCTCGGGGTGCTCCGTGCTCAGGGTGCTGGGTGCTCAGTGCTCAGGGCGCTGGGTGCTCATTGCTCGGGGTGCTGGGTGCTGAGTGCTCAGGGTGCTGGGTGCTCAGTGCTCGGGGTGCTCGGTGCTCAGTGCTCAGGGTGCTGGGTACTCAGTACTCAGTTTGCTGGGTGCTCAGTACTCAGTTTGCTGGGTTCTCAGTACTCAGGGTGCTGGGTGCTCAGTGCGCAGGGTGCTGGGTGCTCAGTGCTCAGGGTGCTGGGTGCTCAGTACTCAGGGTGCTGGGTGCTCAGTGCTCAGGGTGATCGGTGCTCAGTACTCAGGGTGCTCAGTGCTCAGGGTGCTGGGTGCTCAGTGCTCAGGGTGCTGGGTGCTCAGTACTCAGGGTGCTGGGTGCTCAGTGCTCGGGGTGCTGGGTGCTCAGTACTCAGGGTGATCGGTGCTCAGTGCTCAGGGTGCTGGGTGCTCAGTGCTCAGGGTGCTGGGTGCTCAGTACTCAGGGTGCTGGGTGCTCAGTCCTCGGGGTGCTCCGTGCTGAGGGTGCTGGGTGCTCAGTGCTCAGGGCGCTGGGTGCTCATTGCTCGGGGTGCTGGGTGCTGAGTGCTCAGGGTGCTGGGTGCTCAGTGCTCGGGGTGCTCGGTGCTCAGTGCTCAGGGTGCTGGGTACTCAGTACTCAGGTTGCTGGGTGCTCAGTACTCAGTTTGATGGGTGCTCAGTACTCAGGGTGCTGGGTGCTCAGTGCGCAGGGTGCTGGGTGCTCAGTGCTCAGGGTGCTGGGTGCTCAGTACTCAGGGTGCTGGGTGCTCAGTGCTCGGGGCGCTCGGTGCTCAGTACTCAAGGTGCTGGGTGCTCAGTGCTCAGGGTGCTGGGTACTCAGTCCGCGGGGTGCTCCGTGCTCAGTGATCAGGGTGCTGGGTGCTCAGTACTCAGGTTGCTCGGTGCTCAGTACTCAGGGTTCTCAGTGCTCAGTACTCAGGGTGCTGGGTGCTCAGTGCTCAGGGTGCTGGGTGCTCAGTACTCAGGGTGCTCAGTGCTCAGTACTCGGGGTGCTTGGTGCTCAGTACTCAGGGTGCTCAGTGCTCAGTACTCGGGGTGCTGGGTGCTCAGTGCTCAGGGTGCTCAGTGCTCAGGGCTCGGGGTGCTGGGTGCTCAGTGCTCGGGGCGCTGGGTGCTCAGTGCTCGGGGTGCTGGGTGCTCAGTACTCGGGGTGCTGGGTGCTCAGTGCTCAGGGTGCTCAGTACTCAGTACTCAGTGCTCAGGGTGCTCAGTGCTCAGGGTGCTGGGTGCTCAGTACTCAGGGGGCTGGGTGCTTAGTGCTCGAGGTGCTCGGTGCTCAGTACTCAAGGTGCTGGGTGCTCAGTGCTCAGGGTGCTGGGTGCTCAGTGCTCAGTGTGCTCAGTGCTCAGTGCTCAGGGTGCAGGGTGCTCAGTGCTCGGGGCGCTGGGTGCTCAGTGCTCGGGGTGCTGGGTGCTCAGTACTCAGGGTGCTGTGTGCTTAGTGCTCAGTACTCAGCGTGCTGGGTGCTTAGTGCTCAGAGTGTTGGGTGCTCAGTACTCAGGGTGCTGGGTGCTCAGTCCTCAGTGCTCAGGGTGCTCTGTGCTCAGTACTCAGGGTGCTGGGTGCTTAGTGCTCGATGTGCTCGGTGCTCAGTACTCAAGGTGCTGGGTGCTCTGTGCTCAGGGTGCTGGGTGCTCAGTCCTCGGGGTGCTCCGTGCTCAGGGTGCTGGGTGCTCAGTGCTCAGGGCGCTGGGTGCTCATTGCTCGGGGTGCTGGGTGCTGAGTGCTCAGGGTGCTGGGTGCTCAGTGCTCGGGGTGCTCGGTGCTCAGTGCTCAGGGTGCTGGGTACTCAGTACTCAGTTTGCTGGGTGCTCAGTACTCAGTTTGCTGGGTGCTCAGTACTCAGGGTGCTGGGTGCTCAGTGCGCAGGGTGCTGGGTGCTCAGTGCTCAGGGTGCTGGGTGCTCAGTACTCAGGGTGCTTGGTGCTCAGTGCTCAGGGTGATCGGTGCTCAGTACTCAGGGTGCTCAGTGCTCAGGGTGCTGGGTGCTCAGTGCTCAGGGTGCTGGGTGCTCAGTACTCAGGGTGCTGGGTGCTCAGTGCTCGGGGTGCTGGGTGCTCAGTACTCAGGGTGATCGGTGCTCAGTACTCAGGGTGCTGGGTGCTCAGTGCTCAGGGTGCTGGGTGCTCAGTCCTCAGGGTGCTCAGTGCTCAGGCTGCTGGGTGCTCAGTGCTCGGGGTGCTCGGTGCTCAGTACTCAGGGTGCTGAGTGCTCAGTACTCAGGGTGCTGGGTGCTCAGTACTCATGGTGCTGGGTGCTCAGTACTCAGGGGGCTGGGTGCTCAGTGCTCAGGGCGCTGGGTGCTCAGTGCTCAGTGTGCTCAGTGCTCAGTGCTCAGGGTGCAGGGTGCTCAGTGCTCGGGGCGCTGGGTGCTCAGTGCTCGGGGTGCTGGGTGCTCAGTACTCAGGGTGCTGTGTGCTTAGTGCTCAGTACTCAGCGTGCTGGGTGCTTAGTGCTCAGAGTGTTGGGTGCTCAGTACTCAGGGTGCTGGGTGCTCAGTCCTCAGTGCTCAGGGTGCTCTGTGCTCAGTACTCAGGGTGCTGGGTGCTTAGTGCTCAATGTGCTCGGTGCTCAGTACTCAAGGTGCTGGGTGCTCTGTGCTCAGGGTGCTGGGTGCTCAGTCCTCGGGGTGCTCCGTGCTCAGGGTGCTGGGTGCTCAGTGCTCAGGGCGCTGGGTGCTCATTGCTCGGGGTGCTGGGTGCTGAGTGCTCAGGGTGCTGGGTGCTCAGTACTCAGGGTGCTGGGTGCTCAGTGCTCGGGGTGCTGGGTGCTGAGTGCTCAGGGTGCTGGGTGCTCAGTACTCAGGGTGCTGGGTGCTCAGTGCTCGGGGTGCTGGGTGCTCAGTACTCAGGGTGATCGGTGCTCAGTACTCAGGGTGCTGGGTGCTCAGTGCTCAGGGTGCTGGGTGCTCAGTCCTCAGGGTGCTCAGTGCTCAGGCTGCTGGGTGCTCAGTGCTCGGGGTGCTCGGTGCTCAGTACTCAGGGTGCTGAGTGCTCAGTACTCAGGGTGCTGGGTGCTCAGTACTCATGGTGCTGGGTGCTCAGTACTCAGGGGGCTGGGTGCTCAGTGCTCAGGGCGCTGGGTGCTCAGTGCTCTGGGCGCTGGGTGCTCAGTGCTCGGGGTGCTGGGTGCTCAGTTCTCGGGGTGCTGGGTGGTCAGTGCTCAGTGCTCAGGGTGCTGGGTGCTCAGTGCTCAGTGCTCAGGGTGCTGGGTGCTCAGTACTCAGGGTGCTGGTTGCTCAGTACTCAGGGTGCTGGGTGCTCAGTTCTCAGGGTGCTGGGTGCTCAGTACTCTGGGTTTTGGGTGCTCAGTACTCAGGGTGCTGGGTGCTCAGTGCTCGGGGTGCTGGGTGCTCAGTGCTCAGGGTGCTGGGTGCTCAGTGCTCAGGGTGCTGGGTGCTCAGTACTCAGGGTGCTGGGTGCTCAGTGCTCGGGGTGCTCGGTGCTCAGTACTCAAGGTGCTGGGTGCTCAGTGCTCAGGGTGCTGGGTGCTCAGTCCTCGGGGTGCTCCGTGCTCAGTGCTCAGGGTGCTGGGTGCTCAGTACTCAGGGTGCTCGGTGCTCAGTACTCACGGTTTTCAGTGCTCAAGGTGCTGGGTGCTCAGTACTCAGGGTGCTCAGTGCTCAGTACTCGGGGTGCTGGGTGCTCAGTACTCAGGGTGCTCAGTGCTCAGTACTCGGGGTGCTGGGTGCTCAGTGCTCAGTGTGCTCAGTGCTCAGTGCTCGGTGTGCTGGGTGCTCAGCGCTCGGGGCGCTGGGTGCTCAGTGCTCGGGGTGCTGGGTGCTCAGTACTCAGGGTGCTGTGTGCTCAGTGCTCAATACTCAGCGTGCTGTGTGCTCAGTGCTCAGAGTGTTGGGTGCTCAGTACTCAGGGTGCTGGGTACTCAGTGCTCAGTGCTCAGGGTGCTCAGTGCTCAGGGTGCTGGGTGCTCAGGGTGCTGGGTGCTCAGTGCTCAGGGTGCTGGGTGCTCAGTGCTCAGTGCTCAGGGTGCTGGGTGCTCAGTGCTCAGTGCTCAGGGTGCTGGGTGTTCAGTACTCAGGGTGCTCAGTACTCAGTACTCAGTGCTCAGGGTGTTCAGTGCTCAGTGCTCAGGGTGCTGGGTGTTCAGTACTCAGGGTGCTGGGTGCTCAGTGCTCAGTGCTCAGAGTGCTGGGTGCTCAGTACTCAGGGTGCTGGGTGCTCAGTGCTCGGGGTGCTGGGTGCTCAGTGCTCAGGGTGATCAGTGCTCAGTACTCAGGGTGCTGGGTGCTCAGTGCTCAGTATGCTGGGTGTTCAGTCCTCGGGGTGCTCAGTTCTCAGGGTGCTCGGTGCTCAGTGCTCAGTACTCAGGGTGCTCAGTGCTCAGGGTGCTGGGTGCTCAGTGCTCGGGGTGCTCGGTGCTCAGTACTCAGGGTGCTGTGTGCTCAGTACTCAGGGTGCTGGGTGCTCAGTACTCAGGGTGCTGGGTGCTCAGTACTCAGGGTGCTGGGTGCTCAGTGCTCAGGGTGATCGGTGCTCAGTGCTCAGGGTGCTGGGTGCTCAGTGCTCGGGGTGCTGGGTGCTCAGGGCTGTGGTGCTGGGTGCTCAGTGCTCAGTGCTCAGGGTGCTGGGTGCTCAGTGCTCAGTGCTCAGGGTGCTGGTTGCTCAGTACTCAGGGTGCTGGGTGCTCAGTACTCAGGGTGCTGGGTTCTCAGTGCTCAGGGTGCTCTGTGCTCAGTACTCAGGGTGCTGGGTGCTCAGTGCTCGGGGTGCAGCGTGCTCAGTGCTCAGGGTGCTGGGTGCTCAGTGCTCAGGGTGCTGGGTGCTCAGTACTCAGGGTGCTGGGTGCTCAGTGCTCGGGGCGCTCGGTGCTCAGTACTCAAGTTGCTGGGTGCTCAGTGCTCAGGGTGCTGGGTACTCAGTCCTCGGGGTGCTCCGTGCTCAGTGATCAGGGTGCTGGGTGCTCAGTACTCAGGGTGCTCGGTGCTCAGTACTCAGGGTTCTCAGTGCTCAGTACTCAGGGTGCTGGGTGCTCAGTGCTCAGGGTGCTGGGTGCTCAGTACTCAGGGTGCTCAGTGCTCCGTACTCGGGGTACTTGGTGCTCAGTACTCAGGGTGCTCAGTGCTCAGTACTCGGGGAGCTGGGTGCTCAGTGCTCAGGGTGCTCAGTGCTCAGTGCTCGGGGTGCTGGGTGCTCAGTGCTCGGGGCGCTGGGTGCTCAGTGCTCGGGGTGCTGGGTGCTCAGTACTCGGGGTGCTGGGTGCTCAGTGCTCAGGGTGCTCAGTACTCAGTACTCCGTGCTCAGGGTGCTCCGTGCTCAGTGCTCAGGGTGCTGGGTGTTCAGTACTCAGGGTGCTGAGCGATCAGTACTCAGGGTGCTGGGTGCTCAGTGCTCAGGGTGCTGGGTGCTCAGTACTCTGGGTGTTGGGTGCTCAGTATTCATAGTGCTGGGTGCTCCGTGCTCGGGGTGCTGGGTGCTCAGTGCTCAGGGTGCTGGGTGCTCAGTGCTCAGGGTGCTGGGTGCTCAGTACTCAGGGGGCTGGGTGCTTAGTGCTCGAGGTGCTCGGTGCTCAGTACTCAAGGTGCTGGGTGCTCAGTGCTCAGGGTGCTGGGTGCTCAGTGCTCAGTGTGCTCAGTGCTCAGTGCTCGGGGTGCTGGGTGCTCAGTGCTCGGGGCGCTGGGTGCTCAGTGCTCGGGGTGCTGGGTGCTCAGTACCCAGGGTGCTGTGTGCTTAGTGATCAGTACTCAGCGTGCTGGGTGCTCAGTGCTCAGAGTGTTGGGTGCTCAGTACTCAGGGTGCTGGTTGCTCAGTCCTCAGTGCTCAGGGTGCTGGGTGCTCAGTACTCAGGGGGCTGGGTGCTTAGTTCTCAGGGTGCTCAGTGCT
This sequence comes from Microtus oregoni, assembly GCF_018167655.1. Lineage (NCBI taxonomy): Eukaryota > Metazoa > Chordata > Mammalia > Rodentia > Cricetidae > Microtus > Microtus oregoni. The sequence goes on from NW_024543370.1 coordinate 79,465, forward strand.
CAGTACACAGGGTGCTGTGTGCTCAGTGCTTGGGGTGCTGGGTGCTCAGTGCTCAGTACTCAGGGTGCTGGGTGCTCAGTGATCGGGGTGCTGGGTGCTCAGGACTCAGGATGCTCAGTGCTCGGGGAGCTCGTTGCTCAGTACTCAGGGTGCTGGGTGCTCAGTACTCAGTGCTCGGGGTCCTGGGTGCTCCGTGCTCGGGGTGCTGGGTGCTCAGTGCTCTGGGTGCTGGGTGCTCAGTACTCAGGGTGCTGGGTGCTCAGTGCTCAGGGTGCTGGGAGCTCAGTGCTCAGTGTGCTGGGTGCTCAGTGATCGGGGTGCTGGGTGCTCAGGACTCAGGATGCTCAGTGCTCGGGGAGCTCGTTGCTCAGTACTCAGGGTGCTGGGTGCTCAGTACTCAGTGCTCGGGGTCCTGGGTGGTCCGTGCTCGGGGTGCTGGGTGCTCAGTGCTCTGGGTGCTGGGTGCTCAGTACTCAGGGTGCTGGGTGCTCAGTACTCAGGGTGCTGGGTGCTCAGTGCTCAGGGTGCTGGGTGCTCAGTGCTCAGGGTGCTCAGTGCTCAGTGCTCGGGGTGCTGGGTGCTCAGTGCTCGGGGCGCTGGGTGCTCAGTGCTCGGGGTGCTGGGTGCTCAGTACTCGGGGTGCTGGGTGCTCAGTGCTCAGGGTGCTCAGTACTCAGTACTCAGTGCTCAGGGTGCTCCGTGCTCAGTGCTCAGGGTGCTGGGTGTTCAGTACTCAGGGTGCTGAGCGCTCAGTACTCAGGGTGCTGGGTGCTCAGTGCTCAGGGTGCTGGGTGCTCAGTACTCTGGGTGTTGGGTGCTCAGTATTCATAGTGCTGGGTGCTCCGTGCTCGGGGTGCTGGGTGCTCAGTGCTCAGGGTGCTGGGTGCTCAGTGCTCAGGGTGCTGGGTCCTCAGTACTCAGGGGGCTGGGTGCTTAGTGCTCGAGGTGCTCGGTGCTCAGTACTCAAGGTGCTGGGTGCTCAGTGCTCAGGGTGCTGGGTGCTCAGTGCTCAGTGTGCTCAGTGCTCAGTGCTCGGGGTGCTGGGTGCTCAGTGCTCGGGGCGCTGGGTGCTCAGTGCTCGGGGTGCTGGGTGCTCAGTACCCAGGGTGCTTTGTGCTTAGTGCTCAGTACTCAGCGTGCTGGGTGCTCAGTGCTCAGAGTGTTGGGTGCTCAGTACTCAGGGTGCTGGTTGCTCAGTCCTCAGTGCTCAGGGTGCTGGGTGCTCAGTACTCAGGGGGCTGGGTGCTTAGTTCTCAGGGTGCTCAGTGCTCAGTACACAGGGTGCTGTGTGCTCAGTGCTCGGGGTGCTGGGTGCTCAGTGCTCAGTACTCAGGGTGCTGGGTGCTCAGTGCTCGGGGTGCTGGGTGCTCAGTGCTCAGGGTGCTGGGAGCTCAGTGCTCAGTGTGCTGGGTGCTCAGTGATCGGGGTGCTGGGTGCTCAGGACTCAGGATGCTCAGTGCTCGGGGAGCTCGTTGCTCAGTACTCAGGGTGCTGGCTGCTCAGTACTCAGTGCTCGGGGTCCTGGGTGCTCCGTGCTCGGGGTGCTGGGTGCTCAGTGCTCTGGGTGCTGGGTGCTCAGTACTCAGGGTGCTGGGTGCTCAGTGCTCAGGGTGCTGGGAGCTCAGTGCTCAGTGTGCTGGGTGCTCAGTGATCGGGGTGCTGGGTGCTCAGGACTCAGGATGCTCAGTGCTCAGGGAGCTCGTTGCTCAGTACTCAGGGTGCTGGGTGCTCAGTACTCAGTGCTCGGGGTCCTGGGTGCTCCGTGCTCGGGGTGCTGGGTGCTCAGTGCTCTGGGTGCTGGGTGCTCAGTACTCAGGGTGCTGGGTGCTCAGTACTCAGTGTGCTGGGTGCTCAGTGCTCAGGGTGCTGGGTGCTCAGTACTCAGGGTGCTGGGTGCTAAGTACTCAGGGTGCTCGGTGCTCAGTACTCTGGGTGCTGGGTGCTCAGTGCTCAGGGTGCTGGGTACTCAGTACTCAGGGTGCTGGTTGCTCAGTACTCAGGGTGCTGGGTGCTCAGTGCTCAGGGTGCTGGGTGCTCAGTGCTCAGGGTGCTGGGTGCTCAGTACTCAGGGTGCTGGGTGCTCAGTGCTCAGGGTGATCCGTGCTCAGTACTCAGGGTGCTCAGTACTCAGGGTGCTGGGTGCTCAGTGCTCAGGGTGCTGGGTGTTCAGTACTCAGGGTGCTGGGTGCTCAGTGCTCGGGGTGCTGTGTGCTCAGTGCTCAGGGTGATCGGTGCTCAGTACTCAGGGTGCTGGGTGCTCAGTGCTCAGGGTGCTGGGTGCTCAGTGCTCAGGGTGCTGGGTTCTCAGTCCTCAGGGTGCTCAGTGCTCAGGGTGCTGGGTGCTCAGTGCTCGGGGTGCTTGGTGCTCAGTACTCAGGGTGCTGGGTGCTCAGTACTCATGGTGCTGGGTGCTCAGTACTCAGGGGGCTGGGTGCTCAGTGCTCAGGGTGCTGGGTGCTCAGTGCTCAGGGCGCTGGGTGCTCAGTGCTCGGGGAGCTGGGTGCTCAGTGCTCGGGGTGCTGGGTGGTCAGTGCTCAGTGCTCAAGGTGCTGGGTGCTCAGTGCTCAGTGCTCTGGGTGCTGGGTGCTCAGTGCTCGGGGTGCTGGGTGCTCAGTGCTGAGGGTGGTGCTGGGTGCTCAGTACTCAGGGTGCTGGGTGCTCAGTGCTCAGGGTGCTGGGTGCTCAGTTCTCAGGGTGCTGGGTGCTCAGTGCTCGGGGTGCTGGGTGCTCAGTGCTCGGGGCGCTGGGTGCTCAGTGCTCGGGGTGCCGGGTGCTCAGTACTCAGAGTGCTGGGTGCTCAGTGCTCAGAGTGTTGGGTGCTCAGTACTCAGGGTGCTGGGTGCTCAGTGCTCAGTGCTCAGGGTGCTCACTGCTCAGGGTGCTCAGTGCTCAGGGTGCTGGGTGCTCAGGGTGCTCGGTGCTCAGTGCTCGGGGTGCTGGGTGCTCATTGCTCAGTGCTCAGGGTGCTGGGTGCTCAGTGCTCAGTGCTCAGGGTGCTGGGTGTTCAGTACTCAGGGTGCTCGGTGCTCAGTGCTCAGAGAGTTGGGTGCTCAGTACTCAGGGTGCTCGGTGCTCAGTTCTCTGTTCTCAGGGTGCTCAGTACTCAGGGTGCTGGGTGCTCAGTGCTCGGGGTGCTGGGTGCTCAGTGCTCTGGGCTCTGGGTGCTCAGTGCTCGGGGTGCTGGGTGCTCAGTACTCAGAGTGCTGGGTGCTCAGTGCTCAGAGTATTTTGTGCTCAGTACTCAGGGTGCTGGGTGCTCAGTGCTCAGTGCTCAGGGTGCTCAGTGCTCAGGGTGCTCAGTGCTCAGGGTGCTGGGTGCTCAGGGTGCTGGGTGCTCAGTGCTCGGGGTGCTGGGTGCTCAGTGCTCAGTGCTCAGGGTGCTGGGTGCTCAGTGCTCAGTGCTCAGGGTGCTGGGTGTTCAGTACTCAGGGTGCTCGGTGCTCAGTGCTCAGAGTGTTGGGTGCTCAGTCGTCAGGGTGCTTGGTGCTCAGTATCAGGGTGCTGGGTGCTCAGTGCTCGGGGCGCTCGGTGCTCAGTACTCAAGGTGCTGGGTGCTCAGTGCTCAGGGTGCTGGGTACTCAGTCCTCGGGGTGCTCCGTGCTCAGTGATCAGGGTGCTGGGTGCTCAGTACTCAGGGTGCTCGCTGCTCAGTACTCAGGGTTCTCAGTGCTCAGTACTCAGGGTGCTGGGTGCTCAGTGCTCAGGGTGCTGGGTGCTCAGTACTCAGGGTGCTCAGTGCTCAGTACTCGGAGTGCTTGGTGCTCAGTACTCAGGGTGCTCAGTGCTCAGTACTCGGGGTGCTGGGTGCTCAGTGTTCAGGGTGCTCAGTGCTCAGTGCTCGGGGTGCAGGGTGCTCAGTGCTCGGGGCGCTGGGAGCTCAGTGCTCGGGGTGCTTTGTGCTCAGTATTCGGGGTGCTGGGTGCTCAGTGCTCAGGGTGCTCAGTACTCAGTACTCAGTTTTCAGGGTGCTCAGTGCTCAGTGCTCATGGTGCTGATTGTTCAGTACTCAGGGTGCTGGGTGCTCAGTACTCAGGGTGCTGGGTGCTCAGTGCTCAGGGTGCTGGGTGCTCAGTACTCTGGGTTTTGGGTGCTCAGTATTCATGGGGCTGGGTGCTCCGTGCTCGGGGTGCTCGGTGCTCAGTGCTCAGGGTGCTGGGTGCTCAGTGCTCAGGGTGCTGGGTGCTCAGTACTCAGGGTCCTGGATGCTTAGTGCTCGAGGTGCACGGTGCTCAGTACTCAAGGTGCTGGGTGCTCAGTGCTCAGGGTGCTTGGTGCTCTGTGCTCAGTGTGCTCAGTGCTCAGTGCTCGGGGTCCTGGGTGCTCAGTGCTCGGGGCGCCGGGTGTTCAGTGCTCGGGGTGCTGGGTGCTCAGTACTCAGGGTGCTGTGTGCTTAGTGCTCAGTACTCAGCGTGCTGGGTGCTCAGTGTTCAGAGTGTTGGGTGCTCAGTACTCAGGGTGCTGGGTGCTCAGTGCTCAGGGTGCTCAGTGCTCAGGGTGCTCTGTGCTCAGTGTGCTGGATGCTCAGGGTGCTGGGTGCTCAGTGCTCGGGGTGCTGGGTGCTCAGTGCTCAGTGCTCAGGGTGCTGGGTGCTCAGTACTCAGGGTGCTGGGTGCTCAGGGCTCGGGGTGCTGGGTGCTCAGTGCTCAGGGTGATCAGTGCTCAGTACTCAGGGTGCTGGGTGCTCATTTCTCAGGGTGATGGGTGCTCAGTCCTCAGGGTGCTCAGTACTCAGGGTGCTCGGTGCTCAGTGCTCAGTACTCAGGGTGCTCAGTACTCAGGGTGCTGGGTGCTCAGTGCTCGGGGTGCTGGGTGCTCAGTACTCAGGGTGCTGCGTGCTCAGTACTCGGGGTGCTGGGTGCTCAGTACTCACGGTGCTGGGTGCACAGTGCTCGGGGTGCTGGTTGCTCAGTGCTCAGGTTGATCGGTGCTCAGTGCTCAGGGTGCTGGGTGCTCAGTCCTCCGGGTGCTCAGTGCTCAGGGTGCTGGGTGCTCAGTGCTCGGGGTGCTCGGTGATCAGTACTCAGGGTGCTGAGTGCTCAGTACTCAGGGTGCTGTGTGCTCAGTACTCAGGGTGCTGGGTGCTCAGTGCTCGGGGTGCTGGGTGCTCAGGGCTCTGGTGCTCGGTGCTCAGTGCTCAAAGTTCAGGTTGCTGGGTGCTCAGTGCTCAGTGCTCAGGGTGCTGGTTGCTCAGTACTCAAGGTGCTGGGTTCTCAGTACTCAGGGTGCTGGGTGCTCAGTGCTCAGGGTGCTCTGTGCTCAGTACACAGGGTGCTGGGTGGCCAGTGCTCGGGGTGTTGCGTGATCAGTGCTCAGGATGCTTGGTGATCAGTGCTCAGTGTGCTGGGTGCTCAGTGCTCAGGGTGCTGGGTGCTCAGTACTCGGGGTGCTGGGTGCTCAGTACTCAGGGTGCTGGGTGCTCAGTGCTCGGGGTGCTGGGTGCTCAGTGCTCAGGGTGATCGGTGCTCAGTGCTCAGGGTGTTGGGTGCTCAGTCCTCCGGGTGCTCAGTGCTCAGGGTGCTGAGTGCTCAGTACTCAGGGTGATGGGTGATCAGTACTCAGGGTGCTTGGTGCTCAGTGCTCGGGGTGCTGGGTGCTCAGGGCTGTGTTGCTGGGTGCTCAGTGCTCAGTGCTCAGGGTGCTGGGTGCTCAGTGCTCAGTGCTCAGGGTGCTGGTTGCTCAGTACTCAGGGTGCTGGGTGCTCAGTTCTCAGGGTGCTGGGTGCTCAGTGCTCAGGGTGCTCTGTGCTCAGTACTCAGGGTGCTGGGTGCTCAGTTCTCGGCGTGCTGCGTGATCAGTGCTCAGGGTGCTGGGTGCTCAGTGCTCAGGGTGCTGGGTGCTCAGTGCTCAGGATGCTGGGTGCTCAGTGCTCGGGGTGCTCGGTGCTCAGTACTCAGGGTGCTGAGTGCTCAGTACTCAGGGTGCTGGGTGCTCAGTACTCAGGGTGCTGGGTGCTCAGTGCTCGGGGTGCTGGGTGCTCAGGGCTGTGGTGCTGGGTGCTCAGTGCTCAGTGCTCAGGGTGCTGGGTGCTCAGTGCTCAGTGCTCAGGGTGCTGGTTGCTCAGTACTCAGGGTGCTGGGTGCTCAGTGCTCAGGGTGCTGGGTACTCAGTCCTTGGGGTGCTCCGTGCTCAGTGATCAGGGTGCTGGGTGCTCAGTACTCAGGGTGCTCGGTGCTCAGTACTCAGGGTTCTCAGTGCTCAGTACTCAGGGTGCTGGGTGCTCAGTGCTCAGGGTGCTGGGTGCTCAGTACTCAGGGTGCTCAGTGCTCAGTACTCAGGGTGCTTGGTGCTCAGTACTCAGGGTGCTCAGTGCTCAGTACTCGGGGTGCTGGGTGCTCAGTGTTCAGGGTGCGCAGTGCTCAGTGCTCGGGGTGCTGGGTGCTCAGTGCTCGGGGCGCTGGGTGCTCAGTGCTCGGGGTGCTTGGTGCTCAGTACTCGGGGTGCTGGGTGCTCAGTGCTCAGGGTGCTCAGTACTCAGGGTGCTCAGTGCTCAGTACTCGGGGTGCTTGGTGCTCAGTACTCAGGGTGCTCAGTGCTCAGTACTCGGGGTGCTGGGTGCTCAGTGTTCAGTGTGCTCAGTGCTCAGTGCTAGGGGTGCTGGGTGCTCAGTGCTCGGGGCGCTGGGTGCTCAGTGCTCGGGGTGCTGGGTGCTCAGTACTCAGGGTGCTCAGTGCTCAGTACTCGGGGTGCTGGGTGCTCAGTGTTCAGGGTGCTCAGTGCTCAGTGCTCGGGGTGCTGGGTGCTCAGTGCTCGGGGTGCTTGGTGCTCAGTACTCAGGGTGCTGGGTGCTCAGTGCTCAGGGTGCTGGGTGCTCAGTACTCTGGGTGTTGGGTGCTCAGTATTCATGGTGCTGGGTGCTCCGTGCTCGGTGTGCTGGGTGCTCAGTGCTCAGGGTGCTGGGTGCTCAGTGCTCAGGGTGCTGGGTGCTTAGTGCTCGAGGTGCACGGTGCTCAGTACTCAAGGTGCTGGGTGCTCAGTGCTCAGGGTGCTGGGTGCTCAGTGCTCAGTGTGCTCAGTGCTCAGTGCTTGGGGTGCTGGGTGCTCAGTGCTCGGGGCGCTGGGTGCTCAGTGCTCGGGGTGCTGGGTGCTCAGTACTCAGGGTGCTGTGTGCTTAGTGCTCAGTACTCAGCGTGCTGGGTGCTCAGTGCTCAGAGTGTTGGGTGCTCAGTACTCAGGGTGCTGGGTGCTCAGTGCTCAGGGTGCTCAGTGCTCAGGGTGCTCAGTGCTCAGGGTGCCGGGTGCTCAGGGTGCTGGGTGCTCAGTGCTCAGTGCTCAGGGTGCTGGGTGTTCAGTACTCAGGGTGCACAGTGCTCAGTGCTCAGGGTGCTGGGTGCTCAGTACTCAGGGTGCTGGGTGCTCAGGGCTCGGGGTGCTGGGTGCTCAGTGCTCAGGGTGATCAGTGCTCAGTACTCAGGGTGCTGGGTGCTCAGTGCTCAGGGTGATGGGTGCTCAGTCCTCAGGGTGCTCAGTACTCAGGGTGCTCGGTGCTCAGTGCTCAGTACTCAGGGTGCTCAGTACTCAGGGTGCTGGGTGCTCAGTGCTCGGGGTGCTGGGTGCTCAGTACTCAGGGTGCTGGGTGCTCAGTACTCGGGGTGCTGGGTGCTCAGTACTCAGGGTGCTGGGTGCTCAGTGCTCGGGGTGCTGGGTGCTCAGTGCTCAGGGTGATCGGTGCTCAGTGCTCAGGGTGCTGGGTGCTCAGTCCTCCGGGTGCTCAGTGCTCAGGGTGCTGGGTGCTCAGTGCTCGGGGTGCTCGGTGCTCAGTACTCAGGGTGCTGAGTGCTCAGTACTCAGGGTGCTGGGTGCTCAGTACTCAGGGTCCTGGGTGCTCAGTGCTCGGGGTGCTGGGTGCTCAGGGCTGTGTTGCTGGGTGCTCAGTGCTCAGTGCTCAGGGTGCTGGGTGCTCAGTGCTCAGGGTGCTGGTTGCTCAGTACTCAGGGTGCTGGGTGCTCAGTACTCAGGGTCCTGGGTGCTCAGTGCTCAGGGTGCTCTGTGCTCAGTTCTCAGGGTGCTGGGTGCTCAGTGCTCGGGGTGCTGCGTGATCAGTGCTCAGGGTGCTGGGTGCTCAGTGCTCAGGGTCCTGGGTGCTCAGTACTCAGGGTGCTGGGTGCTTAGTTCTCAGGGTGCTCAGTGCTCAGTACACAGGGTGCTGGGTGCTCAGTGTTCGGGGTGCTGGTTGCTCAGTGCTCGGGGTGCTGGGTGCTCACTACTCAGCGTGCTGGGTGCTCAGTACTCAGGGTGCTGGGTGCACAGTGCTCAGGGTGCTGGGTGCTCAGTTCTCAGGGTGCTGGGTGCTCAGTGATCGGGGTGGTGGGTGCTCGGTACTCAGGATGCTCAGTGCTCGGGGAGCTCGTTGCTCAGTACTCAGGGTGCTGGGTGCTCAGTACTCAGTGCTCGGGGTCCTTGGTGCTCCGTGCTCGGGGTGCTGGGTGCTCAGTCCTCTGGGTGCTGGGTGCTCAGTACTCAGGGTGCTGGGTGCTCAGTACTCAGGGTGCTGGGTGCTCAGTGTTCAGGGTGCTGGGTGCTCAGTACTCAGGGTGCTGGGTGCTCAGTACTCAGGGTGCTCGGTGCTCAGTACTCAGGGTGCTGGGTGCTCAGTGCTCAGGGTGCTGGGTACTCAGTACTCAGGGTGCTGGGTGCTCAGTACTCAGGGTGCTGGGTGCTCAGTGCTCAGTGCTCAGGGTGCTGGGTGCTCAGTGCTCAGGGTGCTGGGTGCTCAGTGCTCGGGGTGCTGGGTGCTCAGTACTCAGGGTGCTGTGTGCTTAGTGCTCAGTACTCAGCGTGCTGGGTGCTCAGTGCTCAGAGTGTTGGGTGCTCAGTACTCAGGGTGCTGGGTGCTCAGTGCTCAGGGTGCTCAGTGCTCAGGGTGCTCAGTGCTCAGGGTGCTGGGTGCTCTCGGTGCTGGGTGCTCAGTGCTCAGGGTGCTGGGTGCTCAGTGCTCAGTGCTCAGGGTGCTGGGTGTTCAGTACTCAGGGTGCTCGGTGCTCAGTGCTCAGGGTGCTTGGTGCTCAGTACTCAGGGTGCTGGGTGCTCAGGTCTCGGGGTGCTGGGTGCTCAGTGCTCTGGGTGATCAGTGCTCAGTACTCAGGGTGCTGGGTGCTCAGTGCTCATTGTGCTGGGTGCTCAGTCCTCAGGGTGCTCAGTACTCAGGGTGCTCGGTGCTCAGTGCTCAGTACTCAGGGTGCTCAGTTCTCAGGGTGCTGGGTGCTCAGTGCTCGGGGTGCTGGTTGCTCAGTGCTCGGGGTGCTGGATGCTCAGTGCTCAGTGCTCAGGGTGCTGGGTGCTCAGTGCTCAGTGCTCAGGGTGCTGGTTGCTCAGTACTCAGGGTGCTGGGTGCTCAGTACTCAGGGTGCTGGTTGCTCAGTGCTCGGGGTGCTGGGTGCTCGGGGCTGTGGTGCTGGGTGCACAGTGCTCAGTGCTCAGGGTGCTGGGTGCTCAGTGCTCAGTGCTCAGGGTGCTGGTTGCTCAGTACTCAGGGTGCTGGGTGCTCAGTACTCAGGGTGCTCGGAGCTCAGTGCTCAGGGTGCTCTGTGCTCAGTACTCAGGGTGCTGGGTGCTCAGTGCTCGGGGTGCTGCGTGATCAGTGCTCAGGGTGCTGGGTGCTCAGTGCTCAGGTTGCTGGGTGCTCAGTGCTCAGTGCTCAGGGTGCTGGTTGCTCAGTACTCAGGGTGCTGGGTGCTCAGTACTCAGGGTGCTGGGTGCTCAGTGCTCGGGGTGCTCGGTGCTCAGTACTCAAGGTGCTGGGTGCTCACTGCTCAGGGTGCTGGGTGCTCAGTCCTCGGGGTGCTCCGTGCTCAGTGATCAGGGTGCTGGGTGCTCAGTACTCAGGGTTCTCAGTGTTCAGTACTCAGGGTGCTGGGTGCTCAGTGCTCAGGGTGCTGGGTGCTCAGTACTCAGGGTGCTCAGTGCTCAGTACTCGGGGTGCTTGGTGCTCAGTACTCAGGGTGCTCAGTGCTCAGTACTCGGGGTGCTGGGTGCTCAGTGCTCAGGGTGCTCAGTGCTCAGTGCTCGGGGTGCTGGGTGCTCAGTGCTCGGGGCGCTGGGTGCTCAGTGCTCGGGGTGCTGGGTGCTCAGTACTCGGGGTGCTGGGTGCTCAGTGCTCAGGGTGCTCAGTGCTCAGTACTCAGTGCTCAGGGTGCTCAGTACTAAGTGCTCAGGGTGCTGGGTGTTCCGTACTCAGGGTGCTGTGTGCTCAGTACTCAGGGTGCTCGGTGCTCAGTGCTCAGGGTGCTGGGTGCTCAGTACTCTGGGTGTTGGGTGCTCAGTACTCAGGGTGCTGGGTGCTCCGTGCTCAGGGTGCTGGGTGCTCAGTGCTCAGGGTTCTGGGTGCTCAGTTCTCATGGTGCTGTGTGCTCAGTACTCAGGGTGATGGGTGCTTAGTGCTCGAGGTGCTCGGTGCTCAGTACTCAAGGTGATGGGTGCTCAGTGCTCAGGGTGCTGGGTGCTCATTCCTCGGGGTGCTCCGTGCTCAGGGTGCTGGGTGCTCAGTGCTCAGGGTGCTGGGTGCTCAGTGCTCGGGGTGCTGGGTGCTGAGTGCTCAGGGTGCTGGGTGCTTAGTGCTCGGGGTGCTGGGTGCTCAGTGCTCAGGGTCCTGGGTGCTCAGTACTCAGGGTGCTGGGTGCTTAGTTCTCAGGGTGCTCAGTGCTCAGTACACAGGGTGCTGGGTGCTCAGTGCTCGGGGTGCTGGGTGCTCAGTGCTCAGTACTCACTGTGCTGGGTGCTCAGTGCTCGGGCTGCTGGGTGCTCAGTACTCAGCGTGCTGGGTGCTCAGTACTCAGGGTGCTGGGTGCTCAGTGCTCAGTGTGCTGGGTGCTCAGTGATCGGGGTGCTGGTTGCTCAGTACTCAGGATGCTCAGTGCTCGCGGAGCTCGTTGCTCAGTACTCAGGGTGCTGGGTGCTCAGTACTCAGTGCTCGGGGTCCTGGGTGCTCCGTGCTCGGGGCGCTGGGTGCTCAGTGCTCGGGGTGCTGGGTGCTCAGTACTCGGGGTGCTGGGTGCTCAGTGCTCAGGGTGCTCAGTGCTCAGTACTCAGTGCTCAGGGTGCTGGGTGTTCCGTACTCAGGGTGCTGTGTGCTCAGTACTCAGGGTGCTCGGTGCTCAGTGCTCGGGGTGCTCGGTGCTCAGTACGTTGGGTGCTCAGTACTCAGGGTGCTGGGTGCTCCGTGCTCAGGGTGCTGGGTGCTCAGTGCTCAGGGTTCTGGGTGCTCAGTTCTCATGGTGCTGTGTGCTCAGTACTCAGGGTGCTGGGTGCTCAGTGCTCAGTGCTCGGGGTCCTGGGTGCTCCGTGCTCGGGGTGCTGGGTGCTCAGTGCTCTGGGTGCTGGGTGCTCAGTACTCAGGGTGCTGGGTGCTCAGTACTCAGGGTGCTGGGTGCTCAGTGTTCAGGGTGCTGGGTGCTCAGTACTCAGGGTGCTGGGTGCTCAGTACTCAGGGTGCTCGGTGCTCAGTACTCAGGGTGCTGGGTGCTCAGTGCTCAGGGTGCTGGGTACTCAGTACTCAGGGTGCTGGGTGCTCAGTACTCAGGGTGCTGGGTGCTCAGTGCTCAGGGTGCTGGGTGCTCAGTGCTCAGGGTGCTGGGTGCTCAGTACTCAGGGTGCTGGGTGCTCAGTGCTCAGGGTGATCGGTGCTCAGTACTCAGGGTGCTCAGTACTCAGGGTGCTGGGTGCTCAGTGCTCAGGGTGCTGGGGGCACAGTACTCAGGGTGCTGGGTGCTCAGTGCTCGGGGTGCTGGGTGCTCAGTGCTCAGGGTGATCGGTGCTCAGTACTCAGGGTGCTGGGTGCTCAGTGCTCAGGGTGCTGGGTGCTCAGTCCTCAGAGTGCTCAGTGCTCAGGGTGCTGTGTGCTCAGTGCTCGGGGTGCTCGGTGCTCAGTACTCAGGGTGCTGAGTGCTCAGTACTCAGGGTGCTGGGTGCTCAGTACTCATGGTGCTGGGTGCTCAGTACTCAGGGGGCTGGGTGCTCAGTGCTCAGGGTGCTGGGTGCTCAGTGCTCAGGGTGCTGGGTGCTCAGTGCTCGGGGTGCTGGGTGCTCAGTGCTCGGGGTGCTGTGTGGTCAGTGCTCAGTGCTCAAGGTGTTGGGTGCTCAGTGCTCAGTGCTCAGGGTGCTGGGTGCTCAGTACTCAGGGTGCTGGGTGCTCAGTACTCAGGGTGCTGGGTGCTCAGTTCTCAGGGTGCTGGGTGCTCAGTGCTCGGGGTGCTGGGTGCTCAGTGCTCAGTGCTCAGGGTGCTCAGTGCTCAGGGTGCTCAGTGCTCAGGGTGCTGGGTGCTCAGTGCTCAGTGCTCAGGGTGCTGGTTGCTCAGTACTCAGGGTGCTGGGTGCTCAGTACTCAGGGTGCTGGGTTCTCAGTGCTCAGGGTGCTCTGTGCTCAGTACTCAGGGTGCTGGGTGCTCAGTGCTCGGGGTGCTGCGTGATCAGTGCTCAGGGTGCTGGGTGCTCAGTGCTCAGGGTGCTGGGTGCTCAGTGCTCAGTGCTCAGGGTGCTGGTTGCTCAGTACTCAGGGTGCTGGGTGCTCAGTACTCAGGGTGCTGGGTGCTCAGTGCTCATGGTGCTCTGTGCTCAGTACTCAGGCTGCTGGGTGGTCAGTGCTCAGGGTGCTCTGTGCTCAGTGCTCAGGGTGCTGGGTGCTCAGTGCTCAGGGTGCTGGGTGCTCAGTACTCAGGGTGCTGGGTGCTCAGTGCTCGGGGTGCTCAGTGCTCAGTACTCAAGGTGCTGGGTGCTCAGTGCTCAGGGTGCTGGGTGCTCAGTCCTCGGGGTGCTCCGTGCTCAGTGATCAGGGTGCTGGGTGCTCAGTACTCAGGGTGCTTGGTGCTCAGTACTCAGGGTTCTCAGTGCTCAGTACTCAGGGTGCTGGGCGCTCAGTGCTCAGGGTGCTGGTTGCTCAGTACTCAGGGTGCTCAGTGCTCAGTACTCGGGGTGCTTAGTGCTCAGTACTCAGGGTGCTCAGTGCTCAGTACTCGGGGTGCTGGGTGCTCAGTGCTCAGGGTGCTCAGTGCTCAGTGCTCGGGGTGCTGGGTGCTCAGTGCTCGGGGCGCTGGGTGCTCAGTGCTCGGGGTGCTGGGTGCTCAGTACTCGGGGTGCTGGGTGCTCAGTGCTCACGGTGCTCAGTGCTCAGTACTCAGTGCTCAGGGTGCTCAGTGCTCAGGGTGCTGGGTGTTCAGTACTCAGGGTGCTGTGTGCTCAGTACTCAGGGTGCTGGGTGCTCATTGCTCAGGGTGCTGGGTGCTCAGTACTCAGGGTGCTGGGTGCTCAGTGCTCAGGATGCTGGGTGCTCAGTGCTCAGGGTGCTGGGTGCTCAGTACTCAGGGTGCTGGGTGCTTAGTGCTCGAGGTGCTCGGTGCTCAGTACTCAAGGTGCTGGGTGCTCAGTGCTAAGGGTGCTGGGTGCTCAGTCCTCGGGGTGCTCCGTGCTCAGGGTGCTGTGTGCTAAGTGCTCAGGGTGCTGGGTGCTCAGTGCTCGGGGTGCTGGGTGCAGAGTGCTCAGGGTGCTGGGTGCTTAGTGCTCGGGGTGCTGGGTGCTCAGTGCTCAGGGTCCTGGGTGCTCAGTACTCAGGGTGCTGGGTGCTTAGTTCTCAGGGTGCTCAGTGCTCAGTACACAGGGTGCTGGGTGCTCAGTGCTCGGGGTGCTGGGTGCTCAGTGCTCAGTACTCAGTGTGCTGGGTGCTCAGTGCTCGGGGTGCTGGGTGCTCAGTACTCAGCGTGCTGGGTGCTCAGTACTCAGGGTGCTGGGTGCTCAGTGCTCAGGGTGCTGGGTGCTCAGTGCTCAGGGTGCTGGGTGCTCAGTGATCAGGGTGCTGGGTGCTCAGTACTCAGGATGCTCAGTGCTCGGGGAGCTCGTTACTCAGTACTCAGGGTGCTGGGTGCTCAGTACTCAGTGCTCGGGGTCCTGGGTGCTCCGTCCTCGGGGTGCTGGGTGCTCAGTGCTCTGGGTGCTGGGTGCTCAGTACTCAGGGTGCTGGGTGCTCAGTACTCAGTGCTCGGGGTCCTGGGTGCTCCGTCCTCGGGGTGCTGGGTGCTCAGTGCTCTGGGTGCTGGGTGCTCAGTACTCAGGGTGCTGGGTGCTCAGTACTCAGGGTGCTCGGTGCTCAGTACTCAGGGTGCTGGGTGCTCAGTGCTCAGTGTGCTGGGTACTCAGTACTCAGGGTGCTGGGTGCTCAGTACTCAGGGTGCTGGGTGCTCAGTGCTCAGGGTGCTGGGTGCTCAGTGCTCAGGGTGCTGGGTGCTCAGTACTCAGGGTGCTGGGTGCTCAGTGCTCAGGGTGATCGGTGCTCAGTACTCAGGGTGCTCAGTACTCAGGGTGCTGGGTGCTCAGTGCTCAGGGTGCTGGGGGCACAGTACTCAGGGTGCTGGGTGCTCAGTGCTCGGGGTGCTGGGTGCTCAGTGCTCAGGGTGATCGGTGCTCAGTACTCAGGGTGCTGGGTGCTCAGTGCTCAGGGTGCTGGGTGCTCAGTCCTCAGGGTGCTCAGTGCTCAGGGTGCTGGGTGCTCAGTGCTCGGGGTGCTCGGTGCTCAGTACTCAGGGTGCTGAGTGCTCAGTACTCAGGGTGCTGGGTGATCAGTACTCATGGTGCTGGGTGCTCAGTACTCAGGGGGATGGGTGCTCAGTGCTCAGGGTGCTGGGTGCTCAGTGCTCAGGGCGCTGGGTGCTCAGTGCTCGGGGTGCTGGGTGCTCAGTGCTCGGGGTGCTGGGTGGTCAGTGCTCAGTGCTCAAGGTGCTGGGTGCTCAGTGCTCAGTGCTCAGGGTGCTGGGTGCTCAGTACTCAGGGTGCTGGGTGCTCAGTACTCAGGGTGCTGGGTGCTCAGTTCTCAGGGTGCTGGGTGCTCAGTGCTCGGGCTGCTGGGTGCTCAGTGCTCAGTGCTCAGGGTGCTCAGTGCTCATGGTGCTCAGTGCTCAGGGTGCTGGGTGCTCAGTGCTCAGTGCTCAGGGTGCTGGTTGCTCAGTACTCAGGTTGCTGGGTGCTCAGTACTCAGGGTGCTGGGTGCTCAGTGCTCAGGGTGCTCTGTGCTTAGTACTCAGGGTGCTGGGTGCTCAGTGCTCGGCTTGCTGCGTGATCAGTGCTCAGGGTGCTGGGTGCTCAGTGCTCAGGGTGCTGGGTGCTCAGTGCTTAGTGCTCAGGGTGCTGGTTGCTCAGTACTCAGGGTGCTGGGTGCTCAGTACTCAGGGTGCTGGGTGCTCAGTGCTCAGGGTGCTCTGTGCTCAGTACTCAGGGTGCTGGGTGCTCAGTGCTCGGGGTGCTGCGTGCTCAGTGCTCAGGGTGCTGGGTGCTCAGTGCTCAGGGTGCTGGGTGCTCAGTACTCAGGGTGCTGGGTGCTCAGTGCTCGGGGTGCTCGGTGCTCAGTACTCAAGGTGCTGGGTGCTCAGTGCTCAGGGTGCTGGGTGATCAGTAATCGGGGTGCTCCGTGCTCAGTGATCAGGGTGCTGGGTGCTCAGTACTCAGGGTGCTCGGTGCTCAGTACTCAGGGTTCTCAGTGCTCAGTACTCAGGGTGCTGGGTGCTCAGTGCTCAGGGTGCTGGGTGCTCAGTACTCAGGGTGCTCAGTGCTCAGTACTCGGGGTGCTGGGTGCTCAGTCCACGGGGTGCTCCGTGCTCAGGGTGCTGGGTGCTCAGTGCTCAGGGTGCTGGGTGCTCAGTGCTCGGGGTGCTGGGTGCTGAGTGCTCAGGGTGCTGGGTGCTTAGTGCTCGGCGTGCTGGGTGCTCAGTGCTCAGGGTCCTGGGTGCTCAGTATTCAGGGTGCTGGGTGCTTAGTTCTCAGGGTGCCCAGTGCTCAGTACACAGGGTGCTGGGTGATCAGTGCTCGGGGTGCTGGGTGCTCAGTGCTCAGTACTCAGGGTGCTGGGTGCTCAGTGCTCGGGGTGCTGGGTGCTCAGTACTCAGCGTGCTGGGTGCTCAGTACTCAGGGTGCTGGGTGCTCATTGCTCAGGGTGCTGGGTGCTCAGTGCTCAGGGTGCTGGGTGCTCAGTGATCGGGGTGCTGGGTGCTCAGTACTCAGGATGCTCAGTGCGCGGGGAGCTCGTTGCTCAGTACTCAGGGTGCTGGGTGCTCAGTACTCAGTGCTCGGGGTCCTGGGTGCTCCGTGCTCGGGGTGCTGGGTGCTCAGTGCTCTGGGTGCTGGGTGCACAGTACTCAGGGTGCTGGGTGCTCAGTATTCAGGGTGCTGGGTGCTCAGTGTTCAGGGTGCTGGGTGCTCAGTACTCAGGGTGCTGGGTGCTCAGTACTCAGGGTGCTCGGTGCTCAGTACTCAGGGTGCTGGGTGCTCAGTGCTCAGGGTGCTGGGTAGTCAGTACTCAGGGTGCTGGGTGCTCAGTACTCAGGGTGCTGGGTGCTCAGTGCTCAGGGTGCTGGTTGCTCAGTACTCAGGGTGCTGGGTGCTCAGTGCTCAGGGTGCTGTGGGCTCAGTACTCAGGGTGCTGGGTGCTCAGTGCTCAGGGTGCTGGGTGCTCAGTGCTCAGGGTGCTCAGTGCTCAGGGTGCTGGGTGCTCAGTACTCAGGGTGCTGGGTGCTCAGTGCTCAGGGTGCTGTGGGCTCAGTACTCAGGGTGCTGGGTGCTCAGTACTCAGGGTGCTGGGTGCTCAGTGCTCAGGGTGCTGGGTGCTCAGTCCTCAGGGTGCTCAGTGCTCAGGTTGCTGGGTGCTCAGTGCTCGGGGTGCTCGGTGCTCAGTACTCAGGGTGCTGAGTGCTCAGTACTCAGGGTGCTGGGTGCTCAGTACTCATGGTGCTGGGTGCTCAGTACTCAGGGGGCTGGGTGCTCAGTGCTCAGGGTGCTGGGTGCTCAGTGCTCAGGGCGCTGGGTGCTCAGTGCTCGGGGTGCTCTGTGGTCAGTGCTCAGTGCTCAAGGTGCTGGGTGCTCAGTGCTCAGTGCTCAGGGTGCTGGGTGCTCAGTACTCAGGGTACTGGGTCCTCAGTACTCAGGGTGCTGAGTGCTCAGTTCTCAGGGTGCTGGGTGCTCAGTGCTCGGGGTGCTGGGTGCTCAGTGCTCGGGGCGCTGGGTGCTCAGTGCTCGGGGTGCTGGGTGCTCAGTACTCAGAGTGCTGGGTGCTCAGTGCTCAGAGTGTTGGGTGCTCAGTACTCAGGGTGCTGAGTGCTGAGTGCTCAGTGCTCAGGGTGCTCAGTGCTCAGGGTGCTCAGTGCTCAGGGTGCTGGGTGCTCAGGGTGCTGGGTGCTCAGTGCTCGGGGTGCTGGGTGCTCAGTGCTCAGTGCTCAGGGATCTGGGTGCTCAGTGCTCAGTGCTCAGGGTGCTGGATGTTCAGTACTCAGGGTGCTCGGTGCTCAGTGCTCAGAGTGTTGGGTGCTCAGTACTCAGGGTGCTCGGTGCTCAGTGCTCTGTACTCAGGGTGCTCAGTACTCAGGGTGCTGGGTCCTCAGTACTCGGGGTGCTGGGTGCTCAGTACTCAGGGTGCTGGGTGCTCAGTGCTCGGGGTGCAGGGTGCTCAGTGCTCAGGGTGATCGGTGCTCAGTGCTCAGGGTTCTGGGTGCTCAGTCCTCCGGGTGCTCAGTGCTCAGGGTGCTGGGTGCTCAGTCCTCGGGGTGCTCGGTGCTCAGTACTCAGGGTGATCAGTGCTCAGTGCTCAGGGTGCTCGGTGCTCAGTGCTCAGTGCTCAGGGTGCTGGTTGCTCAGTACTCCGGGTGCTGGCTGCTCAGTACTCAGGGTGCTGGGTGCTCAGTGCTCAGGGTGCTCTGTGCTCAGTACTCAGGATGCTGGGTGCTCAGTGCTCGGGGTGCTGCGTGCTCAGTGCTCAGGGTGCTGGGTGCTCAGTGCTCAGGGTGCTCCGTGCTCAGTGATCAGGGTGCTGGGTGCTCAGTACTCAGGGTGCTCGGTGCTCAGTACTCAGGGTTCTCAGTGCTCAGTACTCAGGGTGCTGGGTGCTCAGTGCTCAGGGTGCTGGGTGCTCAGTACACAGGGTGCTCATTGCTCAGTACTCGGGGTGCTTGGTTCTCAGTACTCAGGGTGCTCAGTGCTCAGTACTCGTGGTGCTGGGTGCTCAGTGCTCAGGGTGCTCAGTGCTCAGTGCTCGGGGTGCTGGGTGCTCTGTGCTCGGGGCGCTGGGTGCTCAGTGCTCGGGGTGCTGGGTGCTCAGTACTCGGGGTGCTGGGTGCTCAGTGCTCAGGGTGCTCAGTGCTCAGTACTCAGTGCTCAGGGTGCTCAGTGCTCAGTGCTCAGGGTGCTGGGTGTTCAGTACTCAGGGTGCTGGGTGCTCAGTACTCAGGGTGCTGGGTGCTCAGTGCTCAGGGTGCTGGGTGCTCAGTACTCTGGTTGTTGGGTGCTCAGTACTCAGGGTGCTGGGTGCTCCGTGCTCGGGGTGCTGGGTGCTCAGTGCTCAGGGTGCTGGGTGCTCAGTGCTCAGGGTGCTGGGTGCTCAGTACTCAGGGTGCTGGGTGCTTAGTGCTCGAGGTGCTCGGTGCTCAGTACTCAAGGTGCTGGGTTCTCAGTGCTCAGGGTGCTGGGTGCTCAGTACTCGGGGTGCTCCGTGCTCAGATTGCTGGGTGCTGAGTGCTCAGGGTGCTTGGTGCTCAGTGCTCGGGGTGCTCGGTGCTCAGTGCTCAGGCTCCTGGGTGCTCGGTACTCAGGGTCCTGGGTGCTTAGTACTCAGGGTGCTCAGTGCTCAGTACACAGGGTGCTGGGTGCTCAGTGCTCGGGGTGTTGGGTGCTCAGTGCTCAGTACTCAGGGTGCTGGGAGCTCAGTGCTCGGGGTGCTGGGTGCTCATTACTCAGCGTGCTGGGTGCTCAGTACTCAGGGTGCTGGGTGCTCAGTGCGCAGAATGCTGGGTGCTCAGTGCTCAGGGTGCTGGGTGCTCAGTGATCGGGGTGCAGGGTGCACAGTACTCAGGGTGCTCAGTGCTCGGGGAGCTCGGTGCTCAGTACTCAGGGTGCTGGGTGCTCAGTACTCAGGACTCGGGGTGCTGGGTGCTCAGTGCTCAGTGTGCTCAGTGCTCAGTACTCAGTGTTCAGGGTGCTCAGTGCTCAGTGCTCAGGGTGCTGGGTGTTCAGTACTCAGGGTGCTGGGTGCTCAGTACTCAGGGTGATGGGTGCTCAATTCTCAGGGTGCTGGGTGCTCATTCTCGGGGTGCTGGGTGCTCAGTGCTCGGGGTGCTGGGTGCTCAGTACTCGGGTGCTGGGGGCTCAGTACTCAGGGTGCTGGGTGCTCAGTACTCAGGGTGCTCGGTTCTCAGTTCTCAGGGTGCTGGCTGCTCATTCTCGGGGTGCTGGGTGCTCAGTGCTCGGGGTGCTGGGTGCTCAGTGCTCGGGGTGCTGGGTGCTCAGTACTCGGGGTGCTCAGTGCTCAGTAGTCAGGGTGCTGGGTGCTCAGTACTCAGGGTGCTGGGTGCTCAGTGCTCGGGGTGCTCGGTGCTCAGTACTCGGGGTGCTGGGTGCTCAGTACTCTGGGTGCTGGGTGCTCAGTGCTCAGGGTGCTGGGTGCTCAGTGCTCGGGGTGCTGGGTGCTCAGTGCTGAGTGTGGTGCTGGGTGCTCAGTACTCAGGGTGCTCGGTGCTCAGTACTCAGGGTGCTGGGTGCTCAGTGCTCAAGGTAATGGGTACTCAGTACTCAGGGTGCTGGGTGCTCAGTACTCAGGGTGCTGGGTGCTCATTGCTCAGGGTGCTGTGTGCTCAGTGCTCAGGTTGCTGGGTGCTCAGTACTCAGGGTGCTGGATGCTCAGTGCTCAGGGTGATCGGTGCTCAGTACTCAGGGTGCTCAGTACTCAGGGTGCTGGGTGCTCAGTGCTCGGGGTGCTGGGTGCTCAGTACTTGGGGTGCTGGGTGCTCTGTACTCAGGGTGCTGGGTGCTCAGTGCTCAGGGTCCTGGGTGCTCAGTGCTCAGGGTGATCGGTGCTCAGTACTCAGGGTGCTAGGTGCTCAGTGCTCAGGGTGCTGGGTGCTCAGTCCTCAGGGTGCTCAGTGCTCAGGGTGCTGGGTGCTCAGTCCTCGGGGTGCTCGGTGCTCAGTACTCAGGGTGCTGAGTGCTCAGTACTCAGGGTGCTGGGTGCTCAGTACTCATGGTGCTGGGTGCTCAGTACTCAGGGTGCTTGGTGTTCAGTGCTCAGGGTGCTGGGTGCTCAGTGCTCAGGGTGCTGGGTGCTCAGTGCTCTTGGTGCTGGGTGCTCAGTGCTCGGGGTGCTGGGTGCTCAGTGCTCAGTGCTCAGGGTGTTGGGTGCTCAGTGGTCAGTGCTCAGGGTGCTGTGTGCTCAGTAATCAGGGTGCTGGGTGCTCAGTACTCAGGGTGCTGGGTGCTCAGTGCTCAGGGTGCTGGGTGCTCAGTACTCTGGGTGTTGGGTGCTCAGTACTCAGGGTGCTGGGTGCTCAGTGCTCGGGGTGCTGGGTGCTCAGTGCTCGGGGTGCTGGGTGCTCAGTGCTCAGGGTGCTGGGTGCTCAGTATTCAGGGTGCTGGGTGCTCAGTGCTCGGGGTGCTCGGTGCTCAGTACTCAAGGTGCTGGGTGCTCAGTGCTCAGGGTGCTGGGTGCTCAGTCCTCGGGCTGCTCCGTGCTCAGTGCTCAGGGTGCTGGGTGTTCAGAACTCAGGGTGCTCGGTGCTCAGTACTCAGGTTTCTCAGTGCTCAGTGCACAGGGTGCTGGGTGCTTAGTTCTCAGGGTGCTCAGTGCTCAGTACTCGGGGTGCTGGGTGCTCATTACTCAGGGTGCTCAGTGCTCAGCACTCGGGGTGCTGGGTGCTCAGTGCCCAGGGTGCTCAGTGCTCGGGGTGCTGGGTGCTCAGTGCTCGGGGAGCTGGGTGCTCAGTGCTCGGAGTTCTGGGTGCTCAGTACTCAGGGTGCTTTGTGCTCAGTTCTCAGTACTCAGCGTGCTGGGTGCTCAGTGCTCAGAGTGTTGGGTGCTCAGGGTGGTGGGTGCTCAGAGCTCGGGGTGCTGGGTGCTCAGTGCTCAGGGTGCTGGGTGCTCAGTGCTCAGTGCTCAGGGTGCTGGGTGCTCAGTGGTCAGTGCTCAGGGTGCTGGGTGTTCAGTACTCAGGGTGCTGGGTGCTCAGTACTCAGGGTGCTTGGTGCTCAGTGCTCAGGGTGCTGGTTGCTCTGTGCTCAGGGTGCTGGGTGCTCAGTACTCAGGGTGCTGGGTGCTCAGTACTCAGGGTGCTCGGTGTTCTGTACTCAGGGTGCTGGGTGCTAAGTGCCCAGGGTGCTGGGTGCTCAGTGCTCAGGGTGCTGGGTGCTCAGTACTCAGGGTGCTGGGTGCTCAGTGCTCGGTGTGCTGGGTGCTCAGTGCTCAGGGTGATCAGTGGTCAGTACTCAGGGTGCTGGGTGCTCAGTGCCCAGGGTGCGGGGTGCTCAGTGCTCAGGGTGCTGTGGGCTCAGTACTCAGGGTGCTGGGTGCTCAGTACTCAGGGTGCTGGGTGCTCAGTGCTCAGGGTGCTGGGTGCTCAGTCCTCAGGGTGCTCAGTGCTCAGGTTGCTGGGTGCTCAGTGCTCGGGGTGCTCGGTGCTCAGTACTCAGGGTGCTGAGTGCTCAGTACTCAGGGTGCTGGGTGCTCAGTACTCATGGTGCTGGGTGCTCAGTACTCAGGGGGCTGGGTGCTCAGTGCTCAGGGTGCTGGGTGCTCAGTGCTCAGGGCGCTGGGTGCTCAGTGCTCGGGGTGCTCTGTGGTCAGTGCTCAGTGCTCAAGGTGCTGGGTGCTCAGTGCTCAGTGCTCAGGGTGCTGGGTGCTCAGTACTCAGGGTACTGGGTCCTCAGTACTCAGGGTGCTGAGTGCTCAGTTCTCAGGGTGCTGGGTGCTCAGTGCTCGGGGTGCTGGGTGCTCAGTGCTCGGGGCGCTGGGTGCTCAGTGCTCGGGGTGCTGGGTGCTCAGTACTCAGAGTGCTGGGTGCTCAGTGCTCAGAGTGTTGGGTGCTCAGTACTCAGGGTGCTGAGTGCTGAGTGCTCAGTGCTCAGGGTGCTCAGTGCTCAGGGTGCTCAGTGCTCAGGGTGCTGGGTGCTCAGGGTGCTGGGTGCTCAGTGCTCGGGGTGCTGGGTGCTCAGTGCTCAGTGCTCAGGGATCTGGGTGCTCAGTGCTCAGTGCTCAGGGTGCTGGATGTTCAGTACTCAGGGTGCTCGGTGCTCAGTGCTCAGAGTGTTGGGTGCTCAGTACTCAGGGTGCTCGGTGCTCAGTGCTCTGTACTCAGGGTGCTCAGTACTCAGGGTGCTGGGTCCTCAGTACTCGGGGTGCTGGGTGCTCAGTACTCAGGGTGCTGGGTGCTCAGTGCTCGGGGTGCAGGGTGCTCAGTGCTCAGGGTGATCGGTGCTCAGTGCTCAGGGTTCTGGGTGCTCAGTCCTCCGGGTGCTCAGTGCTCAGGGTGCTGGGTGCTCAGTCCTCGGGGTGCTCGGTGCTCAGTACTCAGGGTGATCAGTGCTCAGTGCTCAGGGTGCTCGGTGCTCAGTGCTCAGTGCTCAGGGTGCTGGTTGCTCAGTACTCCGGGTGCTGGCTGCTCAGTACTCAGGGTGCTGGGTGCTCAGTGCTCAGGGTGCTCTGTGCTCAGTACTCAGGATGCTGGGTGCTCAGTGCTCGGGGTGCTGCGTGCTCAGTGCTCAGGGTGCTGGGTGCTCAGTGCTCAGGGTGCTCCGTGCTCAGTGATCAGGGTGCTGGGTGCTCAGTACTCAGGGTGCTCGGTGCTCAGTACTCAGGGTTCTCAGTGCTCAGTACTCAGGGTGCTGGGTGCTCAGTGCTCAGGGTGCTGGGTGCTCAGTACACAGGGTGCTCATTGCTCAGTACTCGGGGTGCTTGGTGCTCAGTACTCAGGGTGCTCAGTGCTCAGTACTCGTGGTGCTGGGTGCTCAGTGCTCAGGGTGCTCAGTGCTCAGTGCTCGGGGTGCTGGGTGCTCTGTGCTCGGGGCGCTGGGTGCTCAGTGCTCGGGGTGCTGGGTGCTCAGTACTCGGGGTGCTGGGTGCTCAGTGCTCAGGGTGCTCAGTGCTCAGTACTCAGTGCTCAGGGTGCTCAGTGCTCAGTGCTCAGGGTGCTGGGTGTTCAGTACTCAGGGTGCTGGGTGCTCAGTACTCAGGGTGCTGGGTGCTCAGTGCTCAGGGTGCTGGGTGCTCAGTACTCTGGTTGTTGGGTGCTCAGTACTCAGGGTGCTGGGTGCTCCGTGCTCGGGGTGCTGGGTGCTCAGTGCTCAGGGTGCTGGGTGCTCAGTGCTCAGGGTGCTGGGTGCTCAGTACTCAGGGTGCTGGGTGCTTAGTGCTCGAGGTGCTCGGTGCTCAGTACTCAAGGTGCTGGGTTCTCAGTGCTCAGGGTGCTGGGTGCTCAGTACTCGGGGTGCTCCGTGCTCAGATTGCTGGGTGCTGAGTGCTCAGGGTGCTTGGTGCTCAGTGCTCGGGGTGCTCGGTGCTCAGTGCTCAGGCTCCTGGGTGCTCGGTACTCAGGGTCCTGGGTGCTTAGTACTCAGGGTGCTCAGTGCTCAGTACACAGGGTGCTGGGTGCTCAGTGCTCGGGGTGTTGGGTGCTCAGTGCTCAGTACTCAGGGTGCTGGGAGCTCAGTGCTCGGGGTGCTGGGTGCTCATTACTCAGCGTGCTGGGTGCTCAGTACTCAGGGTGCTGGGTGCTCAGTGCGCAGAATGCTGGGTGCTCAGTGCTCAGGGTGCTGGGTGCTCAGTGATCGGGGTGCAGGGTGCACAGTACTCAGGGTGCTCAGTGCTCGGGGAGCTCGGTGCTCAGTACTCAGGGTGCTGGGTGCTCAGTACTCAGGACTCGGGGTGCTGGGTGCTCAGTGCTCAGTGTGCTCAGTGCTCAGTACTCAGTGTTCAGGGTGCTCAGTGCTCAGTGCTCAGGGTGCTGGGTGTTCAGTACTCAGGGTGCTGGGTGCTCAGTACTCAGGGTGATGGGTGCTCAATTCTCAGGGTGCTGGGTGCTCATTCTCGGGGTGCTGGGTGCTCAGTGCTCGGGGTGCTGGGTGCTCAGTACTCGGGTGCTGGGGGCTCAGTACTCAGGGTGCTGGGTGCTCAGTACTCAGGGTGCTCGGTTCTCAGTACTCAGGGTGCTGGCTGCTCATTCTCGGGGTGCTGGGTGCTCAGTGCTCGGGGTGCTGGGTGCTCAGTGCTCGGGGTGCTGGGTGCTCAGTACTCGGGGTGCTCAGTGCTCAGTAGTCAGGGTGCTGGGTGCTCAGTACTCAGGGTGCTGGGTGCTCAGTGCTCGGGTTGCTCGGTGCTCAGTACTCGGGGTGCTGGGTGCTCAGTACTCTGGGTGCTGGGTGCTCAGTGCTCAGGGTGCTGGGTGCTCAGTGCTCGGGGTGCTGGGTGCTCAGTGCTGAGTGTGGTGCTGGGTGCTCAGTACTCAGGGTGCTCGGTGCTCAGTACTCAGGGTGCTGGGTGCTCAGTGCTCAAGGTAATGGGTACTCAGTACTCAGGGTGCTGGGTGCTCAGTACTCAGGGTGCTGGGTGCTCATTGCTCAGGGTGCTGGGTGCTCAGTGCTCAGGTTGCTGGGTGCTCAGTACTCAGGGTGCTGGATGCTCAGTGCTCAGGGTGATCGGTGCTCAGTACTCAGGGTGCTCAGTACTCAGGGTGCTGGGTGCTCAGTGCTCGGGGTGCTGGGTGCTCAGTACTTGGGGTGCTGGGTGCTCTGTACTCAGGGTGCTGGGTGCTCAGTGCTCAGGGTCCTGGGTGCTCAGTGCTCAGGGTGATCGGTGCTCAGTACTCAGGGTGCTAGGTGCTCAGTGCTCAGGGTGCTGGGTGCTCAGTCCTCAGGGTGCTCAGTGCTCAGGGTGCTGGGTGCTCAGTCCTCGGGGTGCTCGGTGCTCAGTACTCAGGGTGCTGAGTGCTCAGTACTCAGGGTGCTGGGTGCTCAGTACTCATGGTGCTGGGTGCTCAGTACTCAGGGTGCTTGGTGTTCAGTGCTCAGGGTGCTGGGTGCTCAGTGCTCAGGGTGCTGGGTGCTCAGTGCTCTTGGTGCTGGGTGCTCAGTGCTCGGGGTGCTGGGTGCTCAGTGCTCAGTGCTCAGGGTGTTGGGTGCTCAGTGGTCAGTGCTCAGGGTGCTGTGTGCTCAGTAATCAGGGTGCTGGGTGCTCAGTACTCAGGGTGCTGGGTGCTCAGTGCTCAGGGTGCTGGGTGCTCAGTACTCTGGGTGTTGGGTGCTCAGTACTCAGGGTGCTGGGTGCTCAGTGCTCGGGGTGCTGGGTGCTCAGTGCTCGGGGTGCTGGGTGCTCAGTGCTCAGGGTGCTGGGTGCTCAGTATTCAGGGTGCTGGGTGCTCAGTGCTCGGGTGCTCGGTGCTCAGTACTCAAGGTGCTGGGTGCTCAGTGCTCAGGGTGCTGGGTGCTCAGTCCTCGGGCTGCTCCGTGCTCAGTGCTCAGGGTGCTGGGTGTTCAGAACTCAGGGTGCTCGGTGCTCAGTACTCAGGTTTCTCAGTGCTCAGTGCACAGGGTGCTGGGTGCTTAGTTCTCAGGGTGCTCAGTGCTCAGTACTCGGGGTGCTGGGTGCTCATTACTCAGGGTGCTCAGTGCTCAGCACTCGGGGTGCTGGGTGCTCAGTGCCCAGGGTGCTCAGTGCTCGGGGTGCTGGGTGCTCAGTGCTCGGGGAGCTGGGTGCTCAGTGCTCGGAGTTCTGGGTGCTCAGTACTCAGGGTGCTTTGTGTTCAGTTCTCAGTACTCAGCGTGCTGGGTGCTCAGTGCTCAGAGTGTTGGGTGCTCAGGGTGCTGGGTGCTCAGAGCTCGGGGTGCTGGGTGCTCAGTGCTCAGGGTGCTGGGTGCTCAGTGCTCAGTGCTCAGGGTGCTGGGTGCTCAGTGGTCAGTGCTCAGGGTGCTGGGTGTTCAGTACTCAGGGTGCTGGGTGCTCAGTACTCAGGGTGCTTGGTGCTCAGTGCTCAGGGTGCTGGTTGCTCTGTGCTCAGGGTGCTGGGTGCTCAGTACTCAGGGTGCTGGGTGCTCAGTACTCAGGGTGCTCGGTGTTCTGTACTCAGGGTGCTGGGTGCTAAGTGCCCAGGGTGCTGGGTGCTCAGTGC
Organism: Microtus oregoni; assembly: GCF_018167655.1. NCBI lineage: Eukaryota > Metazoa > Chordata > Mammalia > Rodentia > Cricetidae > Microtus > Microtus oregoni. The sequence goes on from NW_024543370.1 coordinate 105,351, forward strand.
TCAGGGTGCTGGGTGCTCAGTACTCAGGGTGCTGGGTGCTCAGTGCTCGGTGTGCTGGGTGCTCAGTGCTCAGGGTGATCAGTGGTCAGTACTCAGGGTGCTGGGTGCTCAGTGCTCAGGGTGCTGGGTGCTCAGTCCTCAGGGTGCTCTGTACACAGGGTGCTCAGTGCTCAGTGCTCAGTACTCAGGGTGTTCAGTACTCAGGGTGCTGGGTGCTCAGTGCTCGGATGCTGGGTGCTCAGTACTCAGGGTGCTGTTTGCTCAGTACTCGGGGTGCTGGTGCTCAGTACTCAGGGTGCTGGGTGCTCAGTGCTCGGGGTGCTGGGTGTTCAGTGCTCAGGGTGATCGGTGCTCAGTGCTCAGGGTGCTGGGTGCTCAGTCCTCGGGGTGCTCAGTGCTCAAGGTGCTGGGTGCTCAGTGCTCGGGGTGCTAGGTGCTCAGTACTCAGGGTGCTGAGTGCTCAGTACTCAGGGTGCTGGGTGCTCAGTACTCAGGGTGCTGGGTGCTCAGTACTCCGGGTGCTGGGTGCTCAGTGCTCAGGGTGCTGGGGGCTCAGTGCTCAGGGTGCTGGGTGCTCAGTGCTCGGGGTGCTGGGTGCTCAGTGCTCGGGGTGCTGGGTGCTCAGTGCTCAGTGCTCAGGGTGCTGGGTGCTCAGTGATCAGTGCTCAGGGTGCTGGTTATACAGTACTCAGGGTGCTGGGTGCTCAGTACTCAGGGTGCTGGGTGCTCAGTGCTCAGGGTGCTGGGTGCTCAGTACTCAGGGTGCTGGGTGCTCAGTGCTCGGGGTGCTGCGTGCTCAGTGCTCGGGGTGCTGGGTGCTCAGTGCTCATGGTGCTGGGTGCTCAGTACTCAGGGTGCTGGGTGCTCAGTGCTCGGGGTGCTCGGTGCTCAGTACTCAAGGTGCTGGGTGCTCAGTGCTCAGGGTGCTGGGTGCTCACTCCTCGGGGTGCACCGTGCTCAGTGATCAGGGTGCTGGGTGCTCAGTACTCAGGGTGCTCGGTGCTCAGTACTCAGGGTTCTCAGTGCTCAGTACTCAGGGTGCTGGGTGCTCAGTTCTCAGGGTGCTGGGTGCTTAGTACTCAGGGTGCTCAGTGCTCAGTACTCGGGGTGCTTGGTGCTCAGTACTCAGGGTGCTCAGTGCTCAGTACTCGGGGTGCTGGGTGCTCAGTGCTCAGGGTGCTCAGTGCTCAGTGCTCGGGGTGTTGGGTGCTCAGTGCTCAGTGCTCAGGGTGCTGGGTGTTCAGTACTCAGGGTGCAGGGTGCTCAGTACTCAGGGTGCTGGGTGCTCAGTGCTCAGGGTGCTCAGTGCTCAGTACTCATTGCTCAGGGTGCTGGGTGTTCAGTACTAAGGGTGCTGGGTGTTCAGTACTCGGTGTGCTGGGTGCTCAGTGCTCAGGGTGCTCAGTGCTCAGGGTGCTGGGTGTTCAGTACTCGGTGTGCTGGGTGCTCAGTGCTCAGGGTGCTCAGTGCTCAGTACTCAGTGCTCAGGGTACTCAGTGCTCAGTGCTCAGGGTGCTGGGTGTTCAGTACTCAGGGTGCTGGGTGATCAGTACTCAGGGTGCTGGGTGCTCAGTGCTCAGGGTGCTGGGTGCTCAGTACTCTGGGTGTTGGGTGCTCAGTGCTCAGGGTGCTGGGTGCTCAGTGCTCAGGGTGCTGCGTGCTCAGTACTCTGGGTGCTGGGTGCTCAGTGCTCGAGGTGCTCGGTGCTCAGTACTCAAGGTGCTGGGTGCTCAGTGCTCAGGGTGCTGGGTGCTCAGTCCTCGGGGTTCTCCGTGCTCAGGGTGCTGGGTGCTCAGTGCTCGGGGTGCTCGGTGCTCAGTAATCAGGGTGCTGGGTGCTCAGTGCTCAGGTTGCTGGGTGCTCAGTACTCTGGGTGTTGGGTGCTCATTACTCAGGGTGCTACGTGCTCAGTGTTCGGGGTGCTGGGTGCTCAGTGCTCGGGGTGCTGGGTGCTCAGTGCTCAGGGTGCTGGGTGCTCAGTATTCAGGGTGCTGGGTGCTCAGTGTTCGGGGTGCTCGGTGTTCAGTACTCAAGGTGCTGGGTGCTCAGTGCTCAGGGTGCTTGGTGCTCAGTCCTCGGGGTGCTCCGTGCTCAGTGCTCAGGGTGCTGGGTGCTCAGTACTCAGGGTGCTCGTTGCTCAGTACTCAGGGTTCTCAGTGCTCAGTGCTCAGGGTGCTGGGTGCTCAGTTCTCAGGGTGCTCAGTGCACAGTACTCGGGGTGCTGGGTGCACAGTACTCAGGGTGCTCAGTGCTCAGCACTCGGGGTCCTGGGTGCTCAGTGCTCCGGGAGCTGGGTGCTCAGTGCTCGGAGTTCTGGGTGCTCAGTACTCAGGGTGATTTGTGCTCAGTGCTCAGTACTCAGCGTGCTGGGTGCTCAGTGCTCAGAGTGTTGGGTGCTCAGTACTCAGGGTGCTGGGTGCTCAGTGCTCAGTGCTCAGGGTGCTCAGTGCTCAGGGTGCTGGGTGCTCAGGGTGCTGGGTGCTCAGTGCTCGGGGTGCTGGGTGCTCAGTGCTCAGGGTGCTGGGTGCTCAGTGCTCAGTGCTCAGGGTGCTGGGTGCTCAGTGCTCAGTGCTCAGGGTGCTGGGTGTTCAGTACTCAGGGTGCTGGGTGCTTAGTACTCAGGGTGCTCAGTGCTCAGTACTCGGGGTGCTTGGTGCTCAGTACTCAGGGTGCTCAGTGCTCAGTACTCGGGGTGCTGGGTGCTCAGTGCTCAGGGTGCTCAGTGCTCAGTGCTCGGGGTGTTGGGTGCTCAGTGCTCAGTGCTCAGGGTGCTGGGTGTTCAGTACTCAGGGTGCAGGGTGCTCAGTACTCAGGGTGCTGGGTGCTCAGTGCTCAGGGTGCTCAGTGCTCAGTACTCATTGCTCAGGGTGCTGGGTGTTCAGTACTAAGGGTGCTGGGTGTTCAGTACTCGGTGTGCTGGGTGCTCAGTGCTCAGGGTGCTCAGTGCTCAGGGTGCTGGGTGTTCAGTACTCGGTGTGCTGGGTGCTCAGTGCTCAGGGTGCTCAGTGCTCAGTACTCAGTGCTCAGGGTACTCAGTGCTCAGTGCTCAGGGTGCTGGGTGTTCAGTACTCAGGGTGCTGGGTGATCAGTACTCAGGGTGCTGGGTGCTCAGTGCTCAGGGTGCTGGGTGCTCAGTACTCTGGGTGTTGGGTGCTCAGTGCTCAGGGTGCTGGGTGCTCAGTGCTCAGGGTGCTGCGTGCTCAGTACTCTGGGTGCTGGGTGCTCAGTGCTCGAGGTGCTCGGTGCTCAGTACTCAAGGTGCTGGGTGCTCAGTGCTCAGGGTGCTGGGTGCTCAGTCCTCGGGGTTCTCCGTGCTCAGGGTGCTGGGTGCTCAGTGCTCGGGGTGCTCGGTGCTCAGTAATCAGGGTGCTGGGTGCTCAGTGCTCAGGTTGCTGGGTGCTCAGTACTCTGGGTGTTGGGTGCTCATTACTCAGGGTGCTACGTGCTCAGTGTTCGGGGTGCTGGGTGCTCAGTGCTCGGGGTGCTGGGTGCTCAGTGCTCAGGGTGCTGGGTGCTCAGTATTCAGGGTGCTGGGTGCTCAGTGTTCGGGGTGCTCGGTGTTCAGTACTCAAGGTGCTGGGTGCTCAGTGCTCAGGGTGCTTGGTGCTCAGTCCTCGGGGTGCTCCGTGCTCAGTGCTCAGGGTGCTGGGTGCTCAGTACTCAGGGTGCTCGTTGCTCAGTACTCAGGGTTCTCAGTGCTCAGTGCTCAGGGTGCTGGGTGCTCAGTTCTCAGGGTGCTCAGTGCACAGTACTCGGGGTGCTGGGTGCACAGTACTCAGGGTGCTCAGTGCTCAGCACTCGGGGTCCTGGGTGCTCAGTGCTCCGGGAGCTGGGTGCTCAGTGCTCGGAGTTCTGGGTGCTCAGTACTCAGGGTGATTTGTGCTCAGTGCTCAGTACTCAGCGTGCTGGGTGCTCAGTGCTCAGAGTGTTGGGTGCTCAGTACTCAGGGTGCTGGGTGCTCAGTGCTCAGTGCTCAGGGTGCTCAGTGCTCAGGGTGCTGGGTGCTCAGGGTGCTGGGTGCTCAGTGCTCGGGGTGCTGGGTGCTCAGTGCTCAGGGTGCTGGGTGCTCAGTGCTCAGTGCTCAGGGTGCTGGGTGCTCAGTGCTCAGTGCTCAGGGTGCTGGGTGTTCAGTACTCAGGGTGCTGGGTGCTCAGTACTCAGGGTGCTGGGTGCTCAGTACTCAGGGTGCTGGTTGCTCAGTGCTCATGGTGCTGGGTGCTCAGTACTCAGGGTGCTGGGTGCTCAGTACTCAGGGTGCTCGGTGTTCAGTACTCAGGGTGCTGGGTGCTCAGTGCCCAGGGTGCTGGGTGCTCAGTACTCAGGGTGCTGGGTGCGCAGTACTCAGGGTGCTGGGTGATCAGTGCTCAGGGTGCTGGGTGCTCAGTACTCAGGGTGCTCGGGGCTCAGTGCTCGGGGAGCTGGTTGCTCAGTGCTCAGGGTGATCAGTGGTCAGTACTCAGGGTGCTGGGTGCTCAGTGCTCAAGGTGCTGGGTGCTCAGTCCTCAGGGTGCTCAGTACTCATGGTGCTCAGTGCTCAGTGCTCAGTACTCAGGGTGTTCAGTACTCCGGGTGCTGGGTGCTCAGTGCTCGGGGTGCTGGGTGCTCAGTACTCAGGGTGCTCAGTGCTCAGTACTCAGTACTCAGGGTGCTCAGTGCTCAGTGTTCAGGGTGCTGGGTGTTCAGTACTCGGTGTGCTGGGTGCTCAGTGCTCAGGGTGCTCAGTGCTCAGTACTCAGTGCTCAGGGTACTCAGTGCTCAGTGCTCAGGGTGCTGTGTGTTCAGTACTCAGGGTGCTGGGTGCTCAGTACTCTGGGTGTTGGGTGCTCAGTACTCAGGGTGCTGGGTGCTCAGTGCTCACGGTGCTGCGTGCTCAGTACTCAGGGTGCTGGGTGCTCAGTGCTCGAGGTGCTCGGTGCTCCGTACTCAAGGTGCTGGGTGCTCAGTGCTCAGGGTGCTGGGTGCTCAGTCCTCGGGGTGCTCCGTGCTCAGGGTGCTGGGTGCTCAGTGCTCGGGGTGCTCGGTGCTCAGTACTCAGGGTGCTGGGTGCTCAGTGCTCAGGGTGCTGGGTGCTCAGTACTCTGGGTGTTGGGTGCTCAGTACTCAGGGTGCTGCGTGCTCAGTGCTCGGGGTGCTGGGTGCTCAGTGCTCGGGGTGCTGGGTGCTCAGTGCTCAGGGTGCTGGGTGCTCAGTATTCAGGGTGCTGGGTGCTCAGTGTTCGGGGTGCTCGGTGCTCAGTACTCAAGGTGCTGGGTCCTCAGTGCTCAGGGTGCTGGGTGCTCAGTCCTCGGGGTGCTCCCTGCTCAGTGCTCAGGGTGCTGGGTGCTCAGTACTCAGGGTGCTCGTTGCTCAGAACTCAGGGTTCTCAGTGCTCAGTGCTCAGGGTGCTGGGTGCTCAGTTCTCAGGGTGCTCAGTGCTCAGTACTCGGGGTGCTGGGTGCTCAGTACTCAGGGTGCTCAGTGCTCAGCACTCGGGGTGCTGGGTGCTCAGTGCTCAGGGTGCTCAGTGATCAGTGCTCAGGGTGCTGGGTGCTCAGTGCTCGGGGAGCTGGGTGCTCAGTGCTCGGAGTTCTGGGTGCTCAGTACTCAGGGTGCTTTGTGCTCAGTGCTCAGTACTAAGCGTGCTGGGTGCTCAGTGCTCAGAGTGTTGGGTGCTCAGTACTCAGGGTGCTGGGTGCTCAGTGCTCAGTGCTCAGGGTGCTCAGTGCTCAGGGTGCTGGGTGCTCAGGGTGCTGGGTGCTCAGTGCTCGGGGTGCTGGGTGCTCAGTGCTCAGGGTGCTGGGTGCTCAGTGCTCAGTGCTGAGGGTGCTGGGTGCTCAGTGCTCAGTGCTCAGGGTGCTGGGTGTTCAGTACTCAGGGTACTGGGTGCTCAGTACTCAGGGTGCTTGGTGCTCAGTGCTCAGGGTGCTGGTTGCTCAGTGCTCAGGGTGCTGGGTGCTCAGTACTCAGGGTGCTGGGTGCTCAGTACTCAGGGTGCTCGGTGTTCAGTACTCAGGGTGCTGGGTACTCAGTGCCCAGGGTGCTGGGTGCTCAGTACTCAGGGTGCTGGGTGCGCAGTACTCAGGGTGCTGGGTGCTCAGTGCTCAGGGTGCTGGGTGCTCAGTACTCAGGGTGCTGGGTGCTCAGTGCTCGGTGTGCTAGGTGCTCAGTGCTCAGGGTGATCAGTGGTCAGTACTCATTGTGCTGGGTGCTCAGTGCTCAGGGTGCTGGGTGCTCAGTCCTCAGGGTGCTCAGTACTCAGGGTGCTCAGTGCTCAGTGCTCAGTACTCAGGGTGTTCAGTACTCAGGGTGCAGGGCGCTCAGTGCTCGGGGTGCTGGGTGCTCAGTACTCAGGGTGCTGGGTGCTCAGTACTCGGGGTGCTGGGTGCTCAGTACTCAGGGTGCTGGTTGCTCAGTGCTCGGGGTGCTGGGTGCTCAGTGCTCAGGGTGATCGGTGCTCAGTGCTCAGGGTGCTGGGTGCTCAGTCCTCAGGGTGCTCAGTGCTCAAGGTGCTGGGTGCTCAGTGCTCGGGGTGCTCGGTGCTCAGTACTCAGGGTGCTGAGTGCTCGGTACTCAGGGTGCTGGGTGCTCAGTACTCAGGGTGCTGGGTGCTCAGTACTCAGGGTGCTGGGTGCTCAGTGCTCAGGGTGCTGGGTGCTCAGTGCTCAGGGTGCTGGGTGCTCAGTGCACGGGGTGCTGGGTGCTCAGTGCTCGGGGTGCTGGGTGCTCAGTGCCCAGTGCTCAGGGTGCTGGGTGCTCAGTGCTCAGTGCTCAGGGTGCTGGTTGCTCAGTACTCAGGGTGCTGGGTGCTCAGTACTCAGGGTGCTGGGTGCTCAATGCTCAGGGTGCTGGGTGCTCAGTGCTCGGGGTGCTGGGTGCTCAGTGCTCGGGGTGCTGGGTGCTCAGTGCTCATGGTGCTGGGTGCTCAGTACTCAGGGTGCTGGGTGCTCAGTGCTCGGGGTGCTCGGTGCTCAGTACTCAATGTGCTGGGTGCTCAGTGCTCAGGGTGCTGGGTGCTCAGTCCTCGGGGTGCACCGTGCTCAGTGATCTGGGTGCTGGGTGCTCAGTACTCAGGGTGCTCGGTGCTCAGTACTTAGGGTTCTCAGTGCTCAGTACTCAGGGTGCTGGGTGCTCAGTGCTCAGGGTGCTGGGTGCTCAGTACTCAGGGTGCTCAGTGCTCAGTACTCGGGGTGCTTGGTGCTCAGTACTCAGGGTGCTCAGTGCTCAGTACTCGGGGTGCTGGGTGCTCAGTGCTCAGGGTGCTCAGTGCTCAGTGCTCGGGGTGTTGGGTGCTCAGTGCTCAGTGCTCAGGGTGCTGGGTGTTCAGTACTCAGGGTGCAGGGTGCTCAGTACTCAGGGTGCTGGGTGCTCAGTACTCAGGGTGCAGGGTGCTCAGTACTCAGGGTGCTGGGTGCTCAGTGCTCAGGGTGCTCAGTGCTCAGTACTCAGTGCTCAGGGTGCTGGGTGTTCAGTACTCAGGGTGCTGGGTGTACAGTACTCGGTGTGCTGATTGCTCAGTGCTCAGGGTGCTCAATGCTCAGTACTCAGTGCTCAGGGTGCTCAGTGCTCAGTGCTCAGGGTGCTGGGTGTTCAGTACTCGGTGTGCTGGGTGCTCAGTGCTCAGGGTGCTCAGTGCTCAGTACTCAGTGCTCAGGGTACTCAGTGCTCAGTGCTCAGGGTGCTGGGTGTTCAGTACTCAGGGTGCTGGGTGATCAGTACTCAGGGTGCTGGGTGCTCAGTGCTCAGGGTGCTGGGTGCTCAATACTCTGGGTGTTGGGTGCTCAGTGCTCAGGGTGCTGGGTGCTCAGTGCTCAGGGTGCTGCGTGCTCAGTACTCAGGGTGCTGGGTGCTCAGTGCTCGAGGTGCTCGGTGCTCAGTACTCAAGGTGCTGGGTGCTCAGTGCTCAGGGTGCTGGGTGCTCAGTCCTCGGGGTGCCCGTGCTCAGGGTGCTGGGTGCTCAGTGCTCGGGGTGCTCGTTGCTCAGTACTCAGGGTGCTGGGTGCTCAGTGCTCAGGGTGCTGGGTGCTCAGTACTCTGGGTGTTGGGTGCTCAGTACTCAGGGTGCTGCGTGCTCAGTGCTCGGGGGGCTGTGTGCTCAGTGCTCGGGGTGCTGGGTGCTCAGTGCTCAGGGTGCTGGGTGCTCAGTATTCAGGGTGCTGGGTGCTCAGTGTTCGGGGTGCTCGGTGTTCAGTACTCAAGGTGCTGGGTGCTCAGTGCTCAGGGTGCTGGGTGCTCAGTCCTCGGGGTGCTCCGTGCTCAGTGCTCAGGGTGCTGGGTGCTCAGTACTCAGGGTGCTCGTTGCTCAGTACTCAGGGTTCTCAGTGCTCAGTGCTCAGGGTGCTGCGTGCTCAGTTCTCAGGGTGCTCAGTGCTCAGTACTCGGGGTGCTGGGTGCTAAGTACTCAGGGTGCTCAGTGCTCAGCATTCGGGGTGCTGGGTGCTCAGTGCTCAGGGTGCTCAGTGCTCAGTGCTCGGGGTGCTGGGTGCTCAGTGCTCGGGGAGCTGGGTGCTCAGTGCTCAGAGTTCTGGGTGCTCAGTACTCAGGGTGCTTTGTGCTCAGTGCTCAGTACTCAGCGTGCTGGGTGCTCAGTGCTCAGAGTATTGGGTGCTCAGTACTCAGGGTGCTGGGTGCTCAGTGCTCAGTGCTCAGGGTGCTCAGTGCTCAGGGTGCTGGGTGCTCAGGGTGCTGGGTGCTCAGTGCTCGGGGTGCTGGGTGCTCAGTGCTCAGGGTGCTGGGTGCTCAGTGCTCAGTGCTCAGGGTGCTGGGTGCTCAGTGCTCAGTGCTCAGGGTGCTGGGTGTTCATTACTCAGGGTGCTGGGTGCTCAGTACTCAGGGTGCTTGGTGCTCAGTGCTCAGGGTGCTGGTTGCTCAGTGCTCAGGGTGCTGGGTGCTCAGTACTCAGGGTGCTGGGTGCTCAGTACTCAGGGTGCTCGGTGTTCAGTACTCAGGGTGCTGGGTGCTCAGTGCCCAGGGTGCTGGGTGCTCAGTACTCAGGGTGCTGGGTTCGCAGTACTCAGGGTGCTGGGTGCTCAGTGCTCAGGGTGCTGTGTGCTCAGTACTCAGGGTGCTCGGGGCTCAGTGCTCGGGGTGCTGGTTGCTCAGTGCTCAGGGTGATCAGTGGTCAGTACTCAGGGTGCTGGGTGCTCAGTGCTCAGGGTGCTGGGTGCTCAGTCCTCAGGGTGCTCAGTACTCATGGTGCTCAGTGCTCAGTGCTCAGTACTCAGGGTGTTCAGTACTCCGGGTGCTGGGTGCTCAGTGCTCGGGGTGCTGGGTGCTCAGTACTCAGGGTGCTCAGTGCTCAGTACTCAGTACTCAGGGTGCTCAGTGCTCAGTGCTCAGGGTGCTGGGTGTTCAGTACTCGGTGTGCTGGGTGCTCAGTGCTCAGGGTGCTCAGTGCTCAGTACTCAGTGCTCAGGGTACTCAGTGCTCAGTGCTCAGGGTGCTGGGTGTTCAGTACTCAGGGTGCTGGGTGATCAGTACTCAGGGTGCTGGGTGCTCAGTGCTCAGGGTGCTGGGTGCTCAGTACTCTGGGTGTTGGGTGCTCAGTACTCAGGGTGCTGGGTGCTCAGTGCTCACGGTGCTGCGTGCTCAGTACTCAGGGTGCTGGGTGCTCAGTGCTCGAGGTGCTCGGTGCTCCGTACTCAAGGTGCTGGGTGATCAGTGCTCAGGGTGCTGGGTGCTCAGTCCCCGAGGTGCTCCGTGCTCAGGGTGCTGGGTGCTCAGTGCTCGGGGTGCTCGGTGCTCAGTACTCTGGGTGTTGGGTGCTCAGTACTCAGGGTGCTGCGTGCTCAGTGCTCGGGGTGCTGGGTGCTCAGTGCTCGGGGTGCTGGGTGCTCAGTGCTCAGGTTGCTGGGTGCTCAGTATTCAGGGTGCTTGGTGCTCAGTGTTCGGGGTGCTCGGTGCTCAGTACTCAAGGTGCTGGGTGCTCAGTGCTCAGGGTGCTGGGTGCTCAGTCCTCAGGGTGCTCCCTGCTCAGTGCTCAGGGTGCTGGGTGCTCAGTACTCAGGGTGCTCGTTGCTCAGTACTCAGGGTTCTCAGTGTTCAGTGCTCAGTGTGCTGGGTGCTCAGTTCTCAGGGTGCTCAGTGCTCAGTACTCGGGGTGCTGGGTGCTCAGTACTCAGGGTGCTCAGTGCTCAGCACTCGGGGTGCTGGGTGCTCAGTGCTCAGGGTGCTCAGTGCTCAGTGCTCAGGGTGCTGGGTGCTCAGTGCTCGGGGAGCTGGGTGCTCAGTGCTCGGAGTTCTGGGTGCTCAGTACTCAGGGTGCTTTGTGCTCAGTGCTCAGTACTCAGCGTGCTGGGTGCTCAGTGCTCAGAGTGTTGGGTGCTCAGTACTCAGGGTGCTGGGTGCTCAGTGCTCAGTGCTCAGGGTGCTCAGTGCTCAGGGTGCTGGGTGCTCAGGGTGCTGGGTGCTCAGTGCTCGGGGTGCTGGGTGCTCAGTGCTCAGGGTGCTGGGTGCTCAGTGCTCAGTGCTGAGGGTGCTGGTTGCTCAGTGCTCAGTGCTCAGGGTGCTGGGTGTTCAGTACTCAGGGTACTGGGTGCTCAGTACTCAGGGTGCTTGGTGCTCAGTGCTCAGGGTGCTGGTTGCTCAGTGCTCAGGGTGCTGGGTGCTCAGTACTCAGGGTGCTGTGTGCTCAGTACTCAGGGTGCTCGGTGTTCAGTACTCAGGGTGCTGGGTGCTCAGTGCCCAGGGTGCTGGGTGCTCAGTACTCAGGGTGCTGGGTGCGCAGTACTCAGGGTGCTGGGTGCTCAGTGCTCAGGGTGCTGGGTGCTCAGTACTCAGGGTGCTGGGTGCTCAGTGCTCGGTGTGCTAGGTGCTCAGTGCTCAGGGTGATCAGTGGTCAGTACTCAGGGTGCTGGGTGCTCAGTGCTCAGGGTGCTGGGTGCTCTGTCCTCAGGGTGCTCAGTACTCAGGGTGCTCAGTGCTCAGTGCTCAGTACCCAGGGTGTTCAGTACTCAGGGTGCTGGGCGCTCAGTGCTCGGGGTGCTGGGTGCTCAGTACTCAGGGTGCTGGGTGCTCAGTACTCGGGGTGCTGGGTGCTCAGTACTCAGGGTGCTGGTTGCTCAGTGCTCGGGGTGCTGGGTGCTCAGTGCTCAGGGTGATCGGTGCTCAGTGCTCAGGGTGCTGGGTGCTCAGTCCTCAGGGTGCTCAGTGCTCAAGGTGCTGGGTGCTCAGTGCTCGGGGTGCTCGGTGCTCAGTAGTCAGGGTGCTGAGTGCTCGGTACTCAGGGTGCTGGGTGCTCAGTACTCAGGGTGCTGGGTGCTCAGTACTCAGGGTGCTGGGTGCTCAGTGCTCGGTGTGCTGGGTGCTCAGTGCTCGGGGTGCTGGGTGCTCAGTGCTCAGTGCTCAGGGTGCTGGGTGCTCAGTGCTCAGTGCTCAGGGTGCTGGTTGCTCAGTACTCAGGGTGCTGGGTGCTCAGTACTCAGGGTGCTGGGTGCTCAATGCTCAGGGTGCTGGGTGCTCAGTACTCAGGGTGCTCGGTGCTCAGTGCTCGGGGTGCTGGGTGCTCAGTGCTCGGGGTGCTGGGTGCTCAGTGCTCATGGTGCTGGGTGCTCAGTACTCAGGGTGCTGGGTGCTCAGTGCTCGGGGTGCTCGGTGCTCAGTACTCAAGGTGCTGGGTTCTCAGTGCTCAGGGTGCTGGGTGCTCAGTCCTCGGGGTGCACCGTGCTCAGTGATCAGGGTGCTGGGTGCTCAGTACGCAGGGTGCTCGGTGCTCAGTACTCAGGGTGCTCAGTGCTCAGTACTCGGGGTGCTTGGTGCTCAGTACTCAGGGTGCTCAGTGCTCAGTACTCGGGGTGCTGGGTGCTCAGTGCTCAGGGTGCTCAGTGCTCAGTGCTCGGGGTGTTGGGTGCTCAGTGCTCAGTGCTCAGGGTGCTGGGTTTTCAGTACTCAGGGTGCAGGGTGCTCAGTACTCAGGGTGCTGGGTGCTCAGTGCTCAGGGTGCTCAGTGCTCAGTACTCAGTGCTCAGGCTGCTGGGTGTTCAGTACTCAGGGTGCTGGGTGTTCAGTACTCGGTGTGCTGGGTGCTCAGTGCTCAGGGTGCTCAGTGCTCAGTACTCAGTGCTCAGGGTGCTCAGTGCTCAGTGCTCAGGGTGCTGGGTGTTCAGTACTCGGTGTGCTGGGTGCTCAGTGCTCAGGGTGCTCAGTGCTCAGTACTCAGTGCTCAGGGTACTCAGTGCTCAGTGCTCAGGGTGCTGGGTGTTCAGTACTCAGGGTGCTGGGTGATCAGTACTCAGGGTGCTGGGTGCTCAGTGCTCAGGGTGCTGGGTGCTCAATACTCTGGGTGTTGGGTGCTCAGTGCTCAGGGTGCTGGGTGCTCAGTGCTCAGGGTGCTGCGTGCTCAGTACTCAGGGTGCTGGGTGCTCAGTGCTCGAGGTGCTCGGTGCTCAGTACTCAAGGTGCTGGGTGCTCAGTGCTCAGGGTGCTGGGTGCTCAGTCCTCGGGGTGCTCCGTGCTCAGGGTGCTGGGTGCTCAGTGCTCGGGGTGCTCGGTGCTCAGTACTCATGGTGCTGAGTGCTCAGTACTCAGGGTGATGGGTGCTCAGTACTCAGGGTGCTGGGTGCTCAGTGCTCGGGGTGCTGGGTGCTCAGTACTCAGGGTGCTGGGGGCTCAGTACTCAGGGTGCTGGGGGCTCAGTACTCAGGGTGCTCGGTTTTCAGTACTCAGGGTGCTGGGTGCTCATTCTCGGGGTGCTGGGTGCTCAGTGCTCGGGGTGCTGGGTGCTCAGTACTCAGGGTGCTGGGGGCTCAGTCCTCAGGGTGCTGGGTGCTCAGTACTCAGGGTGATCTGTTCTCAGTACTCAGGGTGCTGGGTGCTCAGTGCTCGGGATGCTGGGTGCTCAGTACTCGGGGTGCTCAGTGCTCAGGACTCAGGGTGCTGGGTGCTCAGTACTCAGGGTGTTCAGTACTCCGGGTGCTGGGTGCTCAGTGCTCGGGGTGCTGGGTGCTCAGTAATCAGGGTGCTCAGTGCTCAGTACTCAGTACTCAGGGTGCTCAGTGCTCAGTGCTCAGGGTGCTGGGTGTTCAGTACTCGGTGTGCTGGGTGCTCAGTGCTCAGGGTGCTCAGTGCTCAGTACTCAGTGCTCAGGGTACTCAGTGCTCAGTGCTCAGGGTGCTGGGTGTTCAGTACTCAGGGTGCTGGGTGATCAGTACTCAGGGTGCTGGGTGCTCAGTGCTCAGGGTGCTGGGTGCTCAGTACTCTGGGTGTTGGGTGCTCAGTACTCAGGGTGCTGGGTGCTCAGTGCTCACGGTGCTGCGTGCTCAGTACTCAGGGTGCTGGGTGCTCAGTGCTCAAGGTGCTCGGTGCTCCGTACTCAAGGTGCTGGGTGATCAGTGCTCAGGGTGCTGGGTGCTCAGTCCTCGAGGTGCTCCGTGCTCAGGGTGCTGGGTGCTCAGTGCTCGGGGTGCTCGGTGCTCAGTACTCTGGGTGTTGGGTGCTCAGTACTCAGGGTGCTGCGTGCTCAGTGCTCGGGGTGCTGGGTGCTCAGTGCTCGGGGTGCTGGGTGCTCAGTGCTCAGGGTGCTGGGTGCTCAGTATTCAGGGTGCTTGGTGCTCAGTGTTCGGGGTGCTCGGTGCTCAGTACTCAAGGTGCTGGGTGCTCAGTGCTCAGGGTGCTGGGTGCTCAGTCCTCGGGGTGCTCCCTGCTCAGTGCTCAGGGTGCTGGGTGCTCAGTACTCAGGGTGCTCGTTGCTCAGTACTCAGGGTTCTCAGTGCTCAGTGCTCAGGGTGCTGGGTGCTCAGTTCTCAGGGTGCTCAGTGCTCAGTACTCGGGGTGCTGGGTGCTCAGTACTCAGGGTGCTCAGTGCTCAGCACTCGGGGTGCTGGGTGCTCAGTGCTCAGGGTGCTCAGTGCTCAGTGCTCAGGGTGCTGGGTGCTCAGTGCTCGGGGAGCTGGGTGCTCAGTGCTCGGAGTTCTGGGTGCTCAGTACTCAGGGTGCTTTGTGCTCAGTGCTCAGTACTCAGCGTGCTGGGTGCTCAGTGCTCAGAGTGTTGGGTGCTCAGTACTCAGGGTGCTGGGTGCTCAGTGCTCAGTGCTCAGGGTGCTCAGTGCTCAGGGTGCTGGGTGCTCAGGGTGCTGGGTGCTCAGTGCTCGGGGTGCTGGGTGCTCAGTGCTCAGGGTGCTGGGTGCTCAGTGCTCAATGCTGAGGGTGCTGGGTGCTCAGTACTCAGTGCTCAGGGTGCTGGGTGTTCAGTACTCAGGGTACTGGGTGCTCAGTACTCAGGGTGCTTGGTGCTCAGTGCTCAGGGTGCTGGTTGCTCAGTGCTCAGGGTGCTGGGTGCTCAGTACTCAGGGTGCTGGGTGCTCAGTACTCAGGGTGCTCGGTGTTCAGTACTCAGGGTGCTGGGTGCTCAGTGCCCAGGGTGCTGGGTGCTCAGTACACAGGGTGCTGGGTGCGCAGTACTCAGGGTGCTGGGTGCTCAGTGCTCAGGGTGCTGGGTGCTCAGTACTCAGGGTGCTGGGTGCTCAGTGCTCGGTGTGCTAGGTGCTCAGTGCTCAGGGTGATCAGTGGTCAGTACTCAGGGTGCTGGGTGCTCAGTGCTCAGGGTGCTGGGTGCTCTGTCCTCAGGGTGCTCAGTACTCAGGGTGCTCAGTGCTCAGTGCTCAGTACCCAGGGTGTTCAGTACTCAGGGTGCTGGGCGCTCAGTGCTCGGGGTGCTGGGTGCTCAGTACTCAGGGTGCTGGGTGCTCAGTACTCGGGGTGCTGGGTGCTCAGTACTCAGGGTGCTGGTTGCTCAGTGCTCGGGGTGCTGGGTGCTCAGTGCTCAGGGTGATCGGTGCTCAGTGCTCAGGGTGCTGGGTGCTCAGTCCTCAGGGTGCTCAGTGCTCAAGGTGCTGGGTGCTCAGTGCTCGGGGTGCTCGGTGCTCAGTACTCAGGGTGCTGAGTGCTCGGTACTCAGGGTGCTGGGTGCTCAGTACTCAGGGTGCTGGGTGCTCAGTACTCAGGGTGCTGGGTGCTCAGTGCTCGGTGTGCTGGGTGCTCAGTGCTCGGGGTGCTGGGTGCTCAGTGCTCAGTGCTCAGGGTGCTGGGTGCTCAGTGCTCAGTGCTCAGGGTGCTGGTTGCTCAGTACTCAGGGTGCTGGGTGCTCAGTACTCAGGGTGCTGGGTGCTCAATGCTCAGGGTGCTGGGTGCTCAGTACTCAGGGTGCTCGGTGCTCAGTGCTCGGGGTGCTGGGTGCTCAGTGCTCGGGGTGCTGGGTGCTCAGTGCTCATGGTGCTGGGTGCTCAGTACTCAGGGTGCTGGGTGCTCAGTGCTCGGGGTGCTCGGTGCTCAGTACTCAAGGTGCTGGGTTCTCAGTGCTCAGGGTGCTGGGTGCTCAGTCCTCGGGGTGCACCGTGCTCAGTGATCAGGTGCTGGGTGCTCAGTACGCAGGGTGCTCGGTGCTCAGTACTCAGGGTTCTCAGTGCTCAGTACTCAGGGTGCTGGGTGCTCAGTGCTCAGGGTGCTGGGTGCTCAGTACTCAGGGTGCTCAGTGCTCAGTACTCGGGGTGCTTGGTGCTCAGTACTCAGGGTGCTCAGTGCTCAGTACTCGGGGTGCTGGGTGCTCAGTGCTCAGGGTGCTCAGTGCTCAGTGCTCGGGGTGTTGGGTGCTCAGTGCTCAGTGCTCAGGGTGCTGGGTTTTCAGTACTCAGGGTGCAGGGTGCTCAGTACTCAGGGTGCTGGGTGCTCAGTGCTCAGGGTGCTCAGTGCTCAGTACTCAGTGCTCAGGCTGCTGGGTGTTCAGTACTCAGGGTGCTGGGTGTTCAGTACTCGGTGTGCTGGGTGCTCAGTGCTCAGGGTGCTCAGTGCTCAGTACTCAGTGCTCAGGGTGCTCAGTGCTCAGTGCTCAGGGTGCTGGGTGTTCAGTACTCGGTGTGCTGGGTGCTCAGTGCTCAGGGTGCTCAGTGCTCAGTACTCAGTGCTCAGGGTACTCAGTGCTCAGTGCTCAGGGTGCTGGGTGTTCAGTACTCAGGGTGCTGGGTGATCAGTACTCAGGGTGCTGGGTGCTCAGTGCTCAGGGTGCTGGGTGCTCAATACTCTGGGTGTTGGGTGCTCAGTGCTCAGGGTGCTGGGTGCTCAGTGCTCAGGGTGCTGCGTGCTCAGTACTCAGGGTGCTGGGTGCTCAGTGCTCGAGGTGCTCGGTGCTCAGTACTCAAGGTGCTGGGTGCTCAGTGCTCAGGGTGCTGGGTGCTCAGTCCTCGGGGTGCTCCGTGCTCAGGGTGCTGGGTGCTCAGTGCTCGGGGTGCTCGGTGCTCAGTACTCATGGTGCTGAGTGCTCAGTACTCAGGGTGATGGGTGCTCAGTACTCAGGGTGCTGGGTGCTCAGTGCTCGGGGTGCTGGGTGCTCAGTACTCAGGGTGCTGGGGGCTCAGTACTCAGGGTGCTGGGGGCTCAGTACTCAGGGTGCTCGGTTTTCAGTACTCAGGGTGCTGGGTGCTCATTCTCGGGGTGCTGGGTGCTCAGTGCTCGGGGTGCTGGGTGCTCAGTACTCAGGGTGCTGGGGGCTCAGTCCTCAGGGTGCTGGGTGCTCAGTACTCAGGGTGATCTGTTCTCAGTACTCAGGGTGCTGGGTGCTCAGTGCTCGGGATGCTGGGTGCTCAGTACTCGGGGTGCTCAGTGCTCAGTACTCAGGGTGCTGGGTGCTCAGTACTCAGGGTGCTGGGTGCTCAGTGCTCGGCGTGCTCGGTGCTCAGTACTCGGGGTGCTGGGTGCTCAGTACTCGGGGTGCTGGGTGCTCAGGGCTCAGGGTGCTGGGTGCTCAGTGCTCGGGGTGCTGGGTGCTCAGTGCTGAGTGTGCTGGCTGCTCAGTGCTCAGGGTGCTGGGTGCTCAGTACTCAGGGTGCTCGGTGCTCAGTACTCAGGGTGCTCAGTGCTCAGTACTAAGCGTGCTGGGTGCTCAGTGCTCAGGGTCCTCGGTGCTCAGTACTCAGGGTGCTCAGTGCTCAGTACACAGCGTGCTTTGTGCTCAGTGCTGAGGGTGCTGGGTGGTTAGTACTCAGGGTGCTGGGTGCTCAGTACTCAGGGTGCTGGGTGCTCAGTACTCAGGGTGCTGGGTGCTCAGTGCTCGGGGTGCTCGGTGATCAGTACTCAGGGTGCTGGGTGCTCAGTGCTCAGTGTGCTGGGTACTCAGTACTCAGGGTGCTGGGTGCTCAGTACTCAGGGTGCTGGGTGCTCAGTGCTCACGGTGCTGGGTGCTCAGTCCTCAGGGTGCTGGGTGCTCAGTACTCAGGGTGTTCGGTGCTCAGTACTCAGGGTGCTCAGTGCTCAGTACTCAGGGTGCTGGTTGCTCAGTGCTCGGGGTGCTCGGTGCTCAGTACTCAGGGTGCTGGGTGCTTAGTACTCAGGGTGCTGGGTGCTCAGTACTCAGGGTGCTGGGTGCTCAGTACTCAGGGTGCTGGGTGCTCAGTACTCAGGGTGATGGATGCACAGTGCTCAGGGTGCTGGGTGCTAAGTACTCAGGGTGCTGGGTGCTCAGTACTCAGGGTGATCGGTGCTTAGTACTCAGGGTGCTGGGTGCTCATTGCTCAGGGTGCTGGGTACTCAGTACTCAGGGTGCTGGGTGCTCAGTACTCAGGGTGCTGGGTGCTCAGTGCTCAGGGTGCTGGGTGCTCAGTGCTCAGGGTGCTGGGTGCACAGTATTCAGGGTGCTGGGTGCTCAGTGCTCAGGGTGATCGGTGCTCAGTACTCAGGGTGCTCAGTACTCAGGGTGCTGGGTGCTCAGTGCTCAGGGTGCTGGGTGCTCAGTACTCAGGGTGCTGGGTGCTCAGTGCTCGGGGTGCTGGGTGCTCAGTGCTCAGGGTGATCGGTGCTCAGTACTCAAGGCGCTGGGTGCTCAGTCCTTGGGGTGCTGGGTGCTCAGTGCTCGGGGTGCTGTGTGCTCAGTGCTCAGTGCTCAGGCTGCTGGGTGCTCAGTGCTCAGTGCTCAGGGTTCTTGGTGCTCAGTACTCAGGGTGCTGGGTGCTCAGTACTCAGGGTGCTGGGTGCTCAGTTCTCAGGGTGCTGGGTGCTCAGTACTCTGTGTGTTGGGTGCTCAGTACTCAGGGTGCTGGGTGCTCAGTGCTCAGGGTGCTGGGTGCTCTGTACTCAGGGTGCTGGGTGCTCAGTGCTCGCGGTGCTCGGTGCTCAGTACTCAAGGTGCTGGGTGCTCAGTGCTCAGGGTGCAGGGTGCTCAGTCCTCGGGGTGCTCCGTGCTCAGTGCTCAGGGTGCTGGGTGCTCAGTACTCAGGGTGCTCGGTGCTCAGTACTCAGGGTTTTCAGTGCTCAGGGTGCTGGGTGCTCAGTACTCAGGGTGCTCAGTGCTCAGTACTCGGGTTGCTGGGTGCTCAGTACTCAGGGTGCTCAGTGCTCAGTACTCGGGGTACTGGTTGCTCAGTGCTCAGTGTGCTCAGTGCTCAGTGCTCAGGGTGCTGCGTGCTCAGTGCTCGGGGCGCTGGGTGCTCAGTGCTCGGGGTGCTGGGTGCTCAGTACTCAGGGTGCTGTGTGCTCAGTGCTCAGTACTCAGCGTGCTGGGTGCTCAGTGCTCAGAGTGTTGGGTGCTCAGTACTCAGGGTGCTGGGTGCTCAGTGCTCAGTGCTCAGGGTGTTCATCGCTCAGGGTGCTGGGTGCTCAGGGTGCTGGGTGCTCAGTGCTCGG
This sequence comes from Microtus oregoni, assembly GCF_018167655.1. Classification (NCBI taxonomy): domain Eukaryota; kingdom Metazoa; phylum Chordata; class Mammalia; order Rodentia; family Cricetidae; genus Microtus; species Microtus oregoni. The sequence continues at coordinate 123,933 of NW_024543370.1, forward strand.
GGTGCTGGGTGCTCAGTGCTCAGGGTGCTGGGTGCTCAGTGCTCAGTGTTCAGGGTGCTGGGTGTTCAGTACTCAGGATGCTCGGTGCTTAGTGCTCGGGGTGCTGGGTGCTCAGTACTCAGGGTGCTGGGTGCTCAGTGCTCGGGGTGCTGGGTGCTCAGTGCTCATGGTGATCAATGCTCAGTACTCAGGGTGCTGGGTGCTCAGTGCTCAGGGTGCTGGGTGCTCAGTCCTCAGGGTGCTCAGTACTCAGGGTGCTCGGTGCTCAGTGCTCATTACTCAGGGTGCTCAGTACTCAGGGTGCTGGGTGCTCAGTGCTCAGGGTGCTGGGTGCTCAGTACTCAGGGTGCTGGGTGCTCAGTACTCGGGGTGCTGGGTGCTCAGTACTCAGGGTGCTGGGTGCTCAGTGCTCGGGGTGCTGGGTGCTCAGTCCTCAGGGTGATCAGTGCTCGCGGTGCTCGGTGCTAATTACTCAGGGTGCTGAGTGCCCAGTACTCAGGGTTCTGGGTGCTCAGTACTCAGGGTGCTGGGTGCTCAGTACTCAGGGTGCTGTCTGCTCAGTGCTCAGGGTGCTGTGCGCTCAGTGCTCAGGGTGCTGGGTGCTCAGTACTCAGGGTGCTCAGTGCTCAGTACTCAGGGTGCTGGGTGCTCAGTACTCAGGGTGCTGGGTGCTCAGTGCTCGGCGTGCTCGGTGCTCAGTACTCGGGGTGCTGGGTGCTCAGTACTCGGGGTGCTGGGTGCTCAGGGCTCAGGGTGCTGGGTGCTCAGTGCTCGGGGTGCTGGGTGCTCAGTGCTGAGTGTGCTGGCTGCTCAGTGCTCAGGGTGCTGGGTGCTCAGTACTCAGGGTGCCTGGTGCTCAGTACTCAGGGTGCTCAGTGCTCAGTACTAAGCGTGCTGGGTGCTCAGTGCTCAGGGTCCTCGGTGCTCAGTACTCAGTGTGCTCAGTGCTCAGTACACAGCGTGCTTTGTGCTCAGTGCTGAGGGTGCTGGGTGCTCAGTACTCAGGGTGCTGGGTGCTCCTTACTCAGGGTGCTGGGTGCTCAGTACTCAGGGTGCTGGGTGCTCAGTGCTCGGGGTGCTCGGTGATCAGTACTCAGGGTGCTGGGTGTTCAGTGCTCAGTGTGCTGGGTACTCAGTACTCAGGGTGCTGGGTGCTCAGTTCCCAGGGTGCTGGGTGCTCAGTGCTCAGGGTGCTGGCTGCTCAGTCCTCAGGGTGCTGGGTGCTCAGTACTCAGGGTGTTCGGTGCTCAGTACTCAGGGTGCTCAGTGCTCAGTACTCAGGGTGCTGGTTGCTCAGTGCTCGGGGTGCTCGGTGCTCAGTACTCAGGGTGCTGGGTGGTTAGTACTCAGGGTGCTGGGTGCTCAGTAGTCAGGGTGCTGGGTGCTCAGTACTCAGGGTGCTGGGTGCTCAGTACTCAGCGTGATGGGTGCACAGTGCTCAGGGTGCTGGGTACTCAGTACTCAGGGTGCTGGGTGCTCAGTACTCAGGGTGCTGGGTGGTTAGTACTCAGGGTGCTGGGTACTCAGTCCTCAGGGTGCTGGGTGCTCAGTACTCAGGGTGCTGGGTGCTCAGTGCTCAGGGTGCTGGGTGCTCAGTGCTCAGGGTGCTGGGTGCTCAGTACTCAGGGTGCTGGGTGCTCAGTGCTCAGGGTGATCGGTGCTCAGTAATCAGGGTGCTCAGTACTCAGGGTGCTGGGTGCTCAGTGCTCAGGGTGCTGGGTGCTCAGTGCTCGGGGTGCTGGGTGCTCAGTGCTCAGGGTGATCGGTGCTCAGTACTCAAGGCGCTGGGTGCTCAGTCCTTGGGGTGCTGGGTGCTCAGTGCTCGGGGTGCTGTGTGCTCAGTGCTCAGTGCTCAGGCTGCTGGGTGCTCAGTGCTCAGTGCTCAGGGTGCTTGGTGCTCAGTACTCAGGGTGCTGGGTGCTCAGTACTCAGGGTGCTGGGTGCTCAGTTCTCAGGGTGCTGGGTGCTCAGTACTCTGTGTGTTGGGTGCTCAGTACTCAGGGTGCTGGGTGCTCAGTGCTCAGGGTGCTGGGTGCTCAGTACTCAGGGTGCTGGGTGCTCAGTGCTCGCGGTGCTCGGTGCTCAGTACTCAAGGTGCTGGGTGCTCAGTGCTCAGGGTGCAGGGTGCTCAGTCCTAGGGGTGCTCCGTGCTCAGTGCTCAGGGTGCTGGGTGCTCAGTACTCAGGGTGCTCGGTGCTCAGTACTCAGGGTTTTCAGTGCTCAGGGTGCTGGGTGCTCAGTACTCAGGGTGCTCAGTGCTCAGTACTCGGGGTGCTGGGTGCTCAGTACTCAGGGTGCTCAGTGCTCAGTACTCGGGGTGCTGGTTGCTCAGTGCTCAGTGTGCTCAGTGCTCAGTGCTCAGGGTGCTGGGTGCTCAGTGCTCGGGGCGCTGGGTGCTCAGTGCTCGGGGTGCTGCGTGCTCAGTACTCAGGGTGCTGTGTGCTCAGTGCTCAGTACTCAGCGTGCTGGGTGCTCAGTGCTCAGAGTGTTGGGTGCTCAGTACTCAGGGTGCTGGGTGCTCAGTGCTCAGTGCTCAGGGTGCTCATCGCTCAGGGTGCTTGGGTGCTCAGGGTGCTGGGTGCTCAGTGCTCGGGGTGCTGTTTGCTAAGTGCTCAGTGCTCAGGGTGCTGGGTGCTCAGTGCTCAGTGTTCAGGGTGCTGGGTGTTCAGTACTCAGGGTGCGCGGTGCTTAGTGCTCGGGGTGCTGGGTGCTCAGTACTCAGGGTGCTGGGTGCTCAGTGCTCGGGGTGCTCAGTGCTCAGTGCTCATGGTGATCAATGCTCAGTACTCAGGGTGCTGGGTGCTCAGTGCTCAGGGTGCTGGGTGCTCAGTCCTCAGGGTGCTCAGTACTCAGGGTGCTCGGTGCTCAGTGCTCAGTACTCAGGGTGCTCAGTACTCAGGGTGCTGGGTGCTCAGTGCTCAGGGTGCTGGGTGCTCAGAACTCAGGGTGCTGGGTGCTCAGTACTCGGGGTGCTGGGTGCTCAGTACTCAGGGTGCTGGGTGCTCAGTGCTCGGGGTGCTGGGTGATCAGTCCTCAGGGTGATCAGTGCTCGCGGTGCTCGGTGCTCAGTACTCAGGGTGCTGAGTGCCCAGTACTCAGGGTTCTGGGTGCTCAGTACTCAGGGTGCTGGGTGCTCAGTACTCAGGGTGCTGTCTGCTCAGTGCTCAGGGTGCTGTGCGCTCAGTGCTCAGGGTGCTGGGTGCTCAATGCTCGGGGTGCTGGGTTCTCAGGGCTGTGGTGCTGGGTGCTCAGTGCTCAGTGCTCAGGGTGCTGGGTGCTCAGTGCTCAGGGTGCAGGTTGCTCAGTACTCAGGGTACTGGGTGCTCAGTACTCAGGTTACTGGGTGCTCAGTGCTCAGGGTGCTCTGTGGTCAGTACTCAGGGTGCTGGGTGCTCAGTGCTCGGGGTGCTGCATGCTCAGTACTCAGGGTGCTGGGTGCTCAGTGCTCACGGTGCTGGGTACTCAGTGCTCAGGGTGCTGGGTGCTCAGTACTCAGGGTGCTGGGTGCTCAGTGCTCGGGGTGCTCGGTGCTCAGTACTCAAGGTGCTGGGTGCTCAGTACTCAGGGTGCTGGGTGCTCAGTGCTCGGGGTGCTCGGTGCTCAGTACTCGGGGTGCTGGTTGCTCAGTACTCGGTGTGCTGGGTGCTCAGTGCTCAGTGCTCAGGGTGCTGGGTGTTCAGTACTCATGGTGCTGGGTGCTCAGTACTCAGGGTGCTGGGTGCTCAGTGCTCAGGGTGCTCAGTGCTCAGTGCTCAGAGTGCTCAGTGCTCAGGGTGCTGGGTGTTCAGTACTCAGGGTGCTGGGTGTTCAGTACTCGGTGTGCTGGGTGCTCAGTGCTCAGGGTGCTCAGTGCTCAGTACTCAGTGCTCAGGGTGCTCAGTGCTCATTGCTCAGGGTGCTGGGTGTTCAGTACTCAGTGTGCTGGGTGTTCAGTACTCGGTGTGCTGTGTGCTCAGTGCTCAGTGTGCTCAGTGATCAGTACTCAGTGCTCAGGGTACTCACTGCTCAGTGCTCAGGGTGCTGGGTGTTCAGTACTCAGGGTGCTGGGTGCTCAGTAACTCAGGGTGCTGGGTGCTCAGTGCTCAGGGTGCTGGGTGCTCAGTACCCTGGGTGTTGGGTGCTCAGTGCTCAGGGTGCTGGGTGCTCAGTGCTCAGGGTGCTGCGTGCTCAGTACTCAGGGTGCTGTGTGCTCAGCGCTCGAGGTGCTCGGTGCTCAGTACTCAAGGTGCTGGGTGCTCAGTCCTCAGGGTGCTGGGTGCTCAGTCCTCGGGGTGCTCCGTGCTCAGGGTGCTGGTTGCTCAGTGCTCGGGGTGCTCGGTGCTCAGTACTCAGGGTGCTGAGTGCTCAGTACTCAGGGTGATGGGTGCTCAGTACTCAGGGTGCTATGTGCTCAGTGCTCGGGGTGCTGGGTGCTCAGTACTCAGGGTGGTGGGGGCTCAGTACTCAGGGTGCTGTGTGCTCAGTACTCAGGGTGCTCGGTTCTCAGTACTCAGGGTGCTGGGTGCTCATTCTCCGGGTGCTGGGTGCTCAGTGCTCGGGGTGCTGGGTGCTCAGTACTCAGGGTGCTGGGGGCTCAGTACTCAGGGTGCTGGGTGCTCAGTACTCAGGGTGATCTGTTCTCAGTACTCAGGGTGCTGGGTGCTCAGTGCTCGGGATGCTGGGTGCTCAGTACTCAGGGTGCTGGGTGCTAAGTACTCAGGGTGCTGGGTGCTCAGTGCTCGGGGTGTTCGGTGCTGAGTACTCGGGGTGCTGGGTTCTCAGTACTCGGGGTGCTGGGTGCTCAGTGCTCAGGGTGCTGGGTGCTCAGTGATAGGGGTGCTGGGTGCTCAGTGCTGAGTGTGCTGGCTGCTCAGTGCTCAGGGTGCTGGGTGCTCAGTACTCAGGGTGCTGGGTGCTCAGTACTCAGGGTGCTGGGTGCTCAGTACTCAGGGTTCTGGGTGCTCTGTGCTCGGGGTGCTGGGTGCTCAGTGCTCAGGATGCTGGGTGCTCAGTGCTCAGGGTGCTGGGTGCTCAGTACTCAGGGTGCTGGGTGCTTCGTGCTCGAGGTGCTCGGTGCTCAGTACTCAAGGTGCTGGGTTCTCAGTGCTCAGGGTGCTGGGTCCTCAGTCCTCGGGGTGCTCCGTGCTCAGGGTGCTGGGTGCTGAGTGCTCAGGGTGCTGGGTGCTCAGTGCTCGGGTGCTCGGTGCTCAGTGCTCAGGGTCCTGGGTGCTCAGTACTCAGGGTCCTGGGTGCTTAGTACTCAGGGTGCTCAGTGCTCAGTACACAGGGTGCTGGGTGCTCAGTGCTCGGGGTGCTGGGTGCTCAGTGCTCAGGGTGCTGGGTGCTCAGTGCTCGGGGTGCTGGGTGCTCAGGGCTGTGGTGCTGGGTGCTCAGTGCTCAGTGCTCAGGGTGCTGGTTGCTCAGTGCTCTGTGCTCAGGGTGCTGGGTGCTCAGTGCTCAGGGTGCTGGGTGCTCAGTACTCAGGGAGCTGGGTGCTCAGTGCTCAGGGTGCTGGGTGCTCAGTGCTCAGGGTGCTGGGTGCTCAGTGATCGGGGTGCTGGGTGCTCAGTGCTCAGGGTGATCGGTGCTCAGTGCTCAGGGTGCTGGGTGCTCAGTCCTCGGGGTGCTCCGTGCTCAGGGTGCTGGGTGCTCAGTGCTCGGGGTGCTCGGTGCTCAGTACTCAGGGTGCTGGGTGCTCAGTGCTCAGGGTGCTGGGTGCTCAGTACTCTGGGTGTTGGGTGCTCAGTACTCAGGGTGCTGCGTGCTCAGTGCTCGGGGTGCTGCATGCTCAGTACTCAGGGTGCTGGGTGCTCAGTGCTCACGGTGCTGGGTACTCAGTGCTCAGGGTGCTGGGTGCTCAGTACTCGGTGTGCTGGGTGCTCAGTGCTCAGTGCTCAGGGTGCTGGGTGTTCAGTACTCATGGTGCTGGGTGCTCAGTACTCAGGGTGCTGGGTGCTCAGTGCTCAGGGTGCTCAGTGCTCAGTACTCAGTGCTCAGGGTGCTGGGTGTTCAGTACTCAGGGTGCTGGGTGTTCAGTACTCGGTGTGCTGGGTGCTCAGTGCTCAGGGTGCTCAGTGCTCAGTACTCAGTGCTCAGGGTGCTCAGTGCTCAGTGCTCAGGGTGCTGGGTGTTCAGTACTCAGGGTGCTGGGTGTTCAGTACTCGGTGTGCTGTGTGCTCAGTGCTCAGGGTGCTCAGTGATCAGTACTCAGTGCTCAGGGTACTCACTGCTCAGTGCTCAGGGTGCTGGGTGTTCAGTACTCAGGGTGCTGGGTGCTCAGTAACTCAGGGTGCTGGGTGCTCAGTGCTCAGGGTGCTGGGTGCTCAGTACTCTGGGTGTTGGGTGCTCAGTGCTCAGGGTGCTGGGTGCTCAGTGCTCAGGGTGCTGCGTGCTCAGTACTCAGGGTGCTGTGTGCTCAGCGCTCGAGGTGCTCGGTGCTCAGTACTCAAGGTGCTGGGTGCTCAGTGCTCAGGGTGCTGGGTGCTCAGTCCTCGGGGTGCTCCGTGCTCAGGGTGCTGGGTGCTCAGTGCTCGGGGTGCTCGGTGCTCAGTACTCAGGGTGCTGAGTGCTCAGTACTCAGGGTGATGGGTGCTCAGTACTCAGGGTGCTGGGTGCTCAGTGCTCGGGGTGCTGGGTGCTCAGTACTCAGGGTGCTGGGGGCTCAGTACTCAGGGTGCTGGGTGCTCAGTACTCAGGGTGCTCGGTTCTCAGTACTCAGGGTGCTGGGTGCTCATTCTCGGGGTGCTGGGTGCTCAGTGCTCGGGGTGCTGGGTGCTCAGTACTCAGGGTGCTGGGGGCTCAGTACTCAGGGTGCTGGGTGCTCAGTACTCAGGGTGATCTGTTCTCAGTACTCAGGGTGCTGGGTGCTCAGTGCTCAGGGTGCTGGGTGCTCAGTGCTCAGGGTGCTGCGTGCTCAGTACTCAGGGTGCTGTGTGCTCAGCGCTCGAGGTGCTCGGTGCTCAGTACTCAAGGTGCTGGGTGCTCAGTGCTCAGGGTGCTGGGTGCTCAGTCCTCGGGGTGCTCCGTGCTCAGGGTGCTGGGTGCTCAGTGCTCGGGGTGCTCGGTGCTCAGTACTCAGGGTGCTGAGTGCTCAGTACTCAGTAATCAGGGTGCTCAGTTCTCAGGGTGCTGGGTGCTCAGTGCTCGGGGTGCTGGGTGCTCAGTACTCAGGGTGCTGGGGGCTCAGTACTCAGGGTGCTGGGTGCTCAGTACTCAGGGTGCTCGGTTCTCAGTACTCAGGGTGCTGGGTGCTCATTCTCGGGGTGCTGGGTGCTCAGTGCTCGGGGTGCTGGGTGCTCAGTACTCAGGGTGCTGGGGGCTCAGTACTCAGGGTGCTGGGTGCTCAGTACTCAGGGTGATCTGTTCTCAGTACTCAGGGTGCTGGGTGCTCAGTGCTCGGGATGCTGGGTGCTCAGTACTCAGGGTGCTGGGTGCTAAGTACTCAGGGTGCTGGGTGCTCAGTGCTCGGGGTGTTCGGTGCTGAGTACTCGGGGTGCTGGGTTCTCAGTACTCGGGGTGCTGGGTGCTCAGTGCTCAGGGTGCTGGGTGCTCAGTGATCGGGGTGCTGGGTGCTCAGTGCTGAGTGTGCTGGCTGCTCAGTGCTCAGGGTGCTGGGTGCTCAGTACTCAGGGTGCTGGGTGCTCAGTACTCAGGGTGCTGGGTGCTCAGTACTCAGGGTGCTGGGTGCTCTGTGCTCGGGGTGCTGGGTGCTCAGTGCTCAGGGTGCTGGGTGCTCAGTGCTCAGGGTGCTGGGTGCTCAGTACTCAGGGTGCTGGGTGCTTAGTGCTCGAGGTGCTCGGTGCTCAGTACTCAAGGTGCTGGGTTCTCAGTGCTCAGGGTTCTGGGTGCTCAGTCCTCGGGGTGCTCCGTGCTCAGGGTGCTGGGTGCTGAGTGCTCAGGGTGCTGGGTGCTCAGTGCTCGGATGCTCGGTGCTCAGTGCTCAGGGTCCTGGGTGCTCAGTACTCAGGGTCCTGGGTGCTTAGTAATCAGGGTGCTGGGTGCTCAGTGATAGGGGTGCTGGGTGCTCAGTGCTCGGGGTGCTGGGTGCTCAGTGCTCAGTACTCAGGGTGCTGGGTGCTCAGTGCTCGGGGTGCTGGGTGCTCAGTACTCAGGGAGCTGGGTGCTCAGTGCTCAGGGTGCTGGGTGCTCAGTGCTCAGGGTGCTGGGTGCTCAGTGCTCAGGGTGCTGGGTGCTCAGTACTCAGGGTGCTGGGTGCTCAGTGCTCAGGGTGATCGGTGCTCAGTACTCAGGGTGCTCAGTACTCAGGGTGCTGGGTGCTCAGTGCTCAGGGTGCTGGGTGCTCAGTGCTCGGGGTGCTGGGTGCTCAGTGCTCAGGGTGATCGGTGCTCAGTACTCAAGGCGCTGGGTGCTCAGTCCTTGGGGTGCTGGGTGCTCAGTGCTCGGGGTGCTGTGTGCTCAGTGCTCAGTGCTCAGGCTGCTGGGTGCTCAGTGCTCAGTGCTCAGGGTGCTTGGTGCTCAGTACTCAGGGTGCTGGGTGCTCAGTACTCAGGGTGCTGGGTGCTCAGTTCTCAGGGTGCTGGGTGCTCAGTACTCTGTGTGTTGGGTGCTCAGTACTCAGGGTGCTGGGTGCTCAGTGCTCAGGGTGCTGGGTGCTCAGTACTCAGGGTGCTGGGTGCTCAGTGCTCGCGGTGCTCGGTGCTCAGTACTCAAGGTGCTGGGTGCTCAGTGCTCAGGGTGCAGGGTGCTCAGTCCTCGGGGTGCTCCGTGCTCATTGCTCAGGGTGCTGGGTGCTCAGTACTCAGGGTGCTCGGTGCTCAGTACTCAGGGTTTTCAGTGCTCAGGGTGCTGGGTGCTCAGTACTCAGGGTGCTCAGTGCTCAGTACTCGGGGTGCTGGGTGCTCAGTACTCAGGGTGCTCAGTGCTCAGTACTCGGGGTGCTGGTTGCTCAGTGCTCAGTGTGCTCAGTGCTCAGTGCTCAGGGTGCTGGGTGCTCAGTGCTCGGGGCGCTGGGTGCTCAGTGCTCGGGGTGCTGGGTGCTCAGTACTCAGGGTGCTGTGTGCTCAGTGCTCAGTACTCAGCGTGCTGGGTGCTCAGTGCTCAGAGTGTTGGGTGCTCAGTACTCAGGGTGCTGGGTGCTCAGTGCTCAGTGCTCAGGGTGCTCATCGCTCAGGGTGCTTGGGTGCTCAGGGTGCTGGGTGCTCAGTGCTCGGGGTGCTGTTTGCTAAGTGCTCAGTGCTCAGGGTGCTGGGTGCTCAGTGCTCAGTGTTCAGGGTGCTGGGTGTTCAGTACTCAGGGTGCGCGGTGCTTAGTGCTCGGGGTGCTGGGTGCTCAGTACTCAGGGTGCTGGGTGCTCAGTGCTCGGGGTGCTCAGTGCTCAGTGCTCATGGTGATCAATGCTCAGTACTCAGGGTGCTGGGTGCTCAGTGCTCAGGGTGCTGGGTGCTCAGTCCTCAGGGTGCTCAGTACTCAGGGTGCTCGGTGCTCAGTGCTCAGTACTCAGGGTGCTCAGTACTCAGGGTGCTGGGTGCTCAGTGCTCAGGGTGCTGGGTGCTCAGAACTCAGGGTGCTGGGTGCTCAGTACTCGGGGTGCTGGGTGCTCAGTACTCAGGGTGCTGGGTGCTCAGTGCTCGGGGTGCTGGGTGATCAGTCCTCAGGGTGATCAGTGCTCGCGGTGCTCGGTGCTCAGTACTCAGGTTGCTGAGTGCCCAGTACTCAGGGTTCTGGGTGCTCAGTACTCAGGGTGCTGGGTGCTCAGTACTCAGGGTGCTGTCTGCTCAGTGCTCAGGGTGCTGTGCGCTCAGTGCTCAGGGTGCTGGGTGCTCAATGCTCGGGGTGCTGGGTTCTCAGGGCTGTGGTGCTGGGTGCTCAGTGCTCAGTGCTCAGGGTGCTGGGTGCTCAGTGCTCAGGGTGCAGGTTGCTCAGTACTCAGGGTACTGGGTGCTCAGTACTCAGGTTACTGGGTGCTCAGTGCTCAGGGTGCTCTGTGGTCAGTACTCAGGGTGCTGGGTGCTCAGTGCTCGGGGTGCTGCATGCTCAGTACTCAGGGTGCTGGGTGCTCAGTGCTCACGGTGCTGGGTACTCAGTGCTCAGGGTGCTGGGTGCTCAGTACTCAGGGTGCTGGGTGCTCAGTGCTCGGGGTGCTCGGTGCTCAGTACTCAAGGTGCTGGGTGCTCAGTACTCAGGGTGCTGGGTGCTCAGTGCTCGGGGTGCTCGGTGCTCAGTACTCGGGGTGCTGGTTGCTCAGTACTCGGTGTGCTGGGTGCTCAGTGCTCAGTGCTCAGGGTGCTGGGTGTTCAGTACTCATGGTGCTGGGTGCTCAGTACTCAGGGTGCTGGGTGCTCAGTGCTCAGGGTGCTCAGTGCTCAGTGCTCAGAGTGCTCAGTGCTCAGGGTGCTGGGTGTTCAGTACTCAGGTTGCTGGGTGTTCAGTACTCGGTGTGCTGGGTGCTCAGTGCTCAGGGTGCTCAGTGCTCAGTACTCAGTGCTCAGGGTGCTCAGTGCTCAGTGCTCAGGGTGCTGGGTGTTCAGTACTCAGTGTGCTGGGTGTTCAGTACTCGGTGTGCTGTGTGCTCAGTGCTCAGTGTGCTCAGTGATCAGTACTCAGTGCTCAGGGTACTCACTGCTCAGTGCTCAGGGTGCTGGGTGTTCAGTACTCAGGGTGCTGGGTGCTCAGTAACTCAGGGTGCTGGGTGCTCAGTGCTCAGGGTGCTGGGTGCTCAGTACCCTGGGTGTTGGGTGCTCAGTGCTCAGGGTGCTGGGTGCTCAGTGCTCAGGGTGCTGCGTGCTCAGTACTCAGGGTGCTGTGTGCTCAGCGCTCGAGGTGCTCGGTGCTCAGTACTCAAGGTGCTGGGTGCTCAGTCCTCAGGGTGCTGGGTGCTCAGTCCTCGGGGTGCTCCGTGCTCAGGGTGCTGGGTGCTCAGTGCTCGGGGTGCTCGGTGCTCAGTACTCAGGGTGCTGAGTGCTCAGTACTCAGGGTGATGGGTGCTCAGTACTCAGGGTGCTATGTGCTCAGTGCTCGGGGTGCTGGGTGCTCAGTACTCAGGGTGGTGGGGGCTCAGTACTCAGGGTGCTGTGTGCTCAGTACTCAGGGTGCTCGGTTCTCAGTACTCAGGGTGCTGGGTGCTCATTCTCCGGGTGCTGGGTGCTCAGTGCTCGGGGTGCTGGGTGCTCAGTACTCAGGGTGCTGGGGGCTCAGTACTCAGGGTGCTGGGTGCTCAGTACTCAGGGTGATCTGTTCTCAGTACTCAGGGTGCTGGGTGCTCAGTGCTCGGGATGCTGGGTGCTCAGTACTCAGGGTGCTGGGTGCTAAGTACTCAGGGTGCTGGGTGCTCAGTGCTCGGGGTGTTCGGTGCTGAGTACTCGGGGTGCTGGGTTCTCAGTACTCGGGGTGCTGGGTGCTCAGTGCTCAGGGTGCTGGGTGCTCAGTGATAGGGGTGCTGGGTGCTCAGTGCTGAGTGTGCTGGCTGCTCAGTGCTCAGGGTGCTGGGTGCTCAGTACTCAGGGTGCTGGGTGCTCAGTACTCAGGGTGCTGGGTGCTCAGTACTCAGGTTTCTGGGTGCTCTGTGCTCGGGGTGCTGGGTGCTCAGTGCTCAGGATGCTGGGTGCTCAGTGCTCAGGGTGCTGGGTGCTCAGTACTCAGGGTGCTGGGTGCTTCGTGCTCGAGGTGCTCGGTGCTCAGTACTCAAGGTGCTGGGTTCTCAGTGCTCAGGGTGCTGGGTCCTCAGTCCTCGGGGTGCTCCGTGCTCAGGGTGCTGGGTGCTGAGTGCTCAGGGTGCTGGGTGCTCAGTGCTCGGGTGCTCGGTGCTCAGTGCTCAGGGTCCTGGGTGCTCAGTACTCAGGGTCCTGGGTGCTTAGTACTCAGGGTGCTCAGTGCTCAGTACACAGGGTGCTGGGTGCTCAGTGCTCGGGGTGCTGGGTGCTCAGTGCTCAGTACTCAGGGTGCTGGGTGCTCAGTGCTCAGGGTGCTGGGTGCTCAGTACTCAGGGAGCTGGGTGCTCAGTGCTCATGGTGCTGGGTGCTCAGTTCTCAGGGTGCTGGGTGCTCAGTGATCGGGGTGCTGGGTGCTCAGTGCTCAGGGTGATCGGTGCTCAGTGCTCAGGGTGCTGGGTGCTCAGTCCTCGGGGTGCTCCGTGCTCAGGGTGCTGGGTGCTCAGTGCTCGGGGTGCTCGGTGCTCAGTACTCAGGGTGCTGGGTGCTCAGTGCTCAGGGTGCTGGGTGCTCAGTACTCTGGGTGTTGGGTGCTCAGTACTCAGGGTGCTGCGTGCTCAGTGCTCGGGGTGCTGCATGCTCAGTACTCAGGGTGCTGGGTGCTCAGTGCTCACGGTGCTGGGTACTCAGTGCTCAGGGTGCTGGGTGCTCAGTACTCGGTGTGCTGGGTGCTCAGTGCTCAGTGCTCAGGGTGCTGGGTGTTCAGTACTCATGGTGCTGTGTGCTCAGTACTCAGGGTGCTGGGTGCTCAGTGCTCAGGGTGCTCAGTGCTCAGTACTCAGTGCTCAGGGTGCTGGGTGTTCAGTACTCAGGGTGCTGGGTGTTCAGTACTCGGTGTGCTGGGTGCTCAGTGCTCAGGGTGCTCAGTGCTCAGTACTCAGTGCTCAGGGTGCTCAGTGCTCAGTGCTCAGGGTGCTGGGTGTTCAGTACTCAGGGTGCTGGGTGTTCAGTACTCGGTGTGCTGTGTGCTCAGTGCTCAGGGTGCTCAGTGATCAGTACTCAGTGCTCAGGGTACTCACTGCTCAGTGCTCAGGGTGCTGGGTGTTCAGTACTCAGGGTGCTGGGTGCTCAGTAACTCAGGGTGCTGGGTGCTCAGTGCTCAGGGTGCTGGGTGCTCAGTACTCTGGGTGTTGGGTGCTCAGTGCTCAGGGTGCTGGGTGCTCAGTGCTCAGGGTGCTGCGTGCTCAGTACTCAGGGTGCTGTGTGCTCAGCGCTCGAGGTGCTCGGTGCTCAGTACTCAAGGTGCTGGGTGCTCAGTGCTCAGGGTGCTGGGTGCTCAGTCCTCGGGGTGCTCCGTGCTCAGGGTGCTGGGTGCTCAGTGCTCGGGTTGCTCGGTGCTCAGTACTCAGGGTGCTGAGTGCTCAGTACTCAGGGTGATGGGTGCTCAGTACTCAGGGTGCTGGGTGCTCAGTGCTCGGGGTGCTGGGTGCTCAGTACTCAGGGTGCTGGGGGCTCAGTACTCAGGGTGCTGGGTGCTCAGTACTCAGGGTGCTCGGTTCTCAGTACTCAGGGTGCTGGGTGGTCATTCTCGGGGTGCTGGGTGCTCAGTGCTCGGGGTGCTGGGTGCTCAGTACTCAGGGTGATCTGTTCTCAGTACTCAGGGTGCTGGGTGCTCAGTGCTCAGGGTGCTGGGTGCTCAGTGCTCAGGGTGCTGCGTGCTCAGTACTCAGGGTGCTGTGTGCTCAGCGCTCGAGGTGCTCGGTGCTCAGTAGTCAAGGTGCTGGGTGCTCAGTGCTCAGGGTGCTGGGTGCTCAGTCCTCGGGGTGCTCCGTGCTCAGGGTGCTGGGTGCTCAGTGCTCGGGGTGCTCGGTGCTCAGTACTCAGGGTGCTGAGTGCTCAGTACTCAGTAATCAGGGTGCTCAGTTCTCAGGGTGCTGGGTGCTCAGTGCTCGGGGTGCTGGGTGCTCAGTACTCAGGGTGCTGGTGGCTCAGTACTCAGGGTGCTGGGTGCTCAGTACTCAGGGTGCTCGGTTCTCAGTACTCAGGGTGCTGGGTGCTCATTCTCGGGGTGCTGGGTGCTCAGTGCTCGGGGTGCTGGGTGCTCAGTACTCAGGGTGCTGGGGGCTCAGTACTCAGGGTGCTGGGTGCTCAGTACTCAGGGTGATCTGTTCTCAGTACTCAGGGTGCTGGTTGCTCAGTGCTCGGGATGCTGGGTGCTCAGTACTCAGGGTGCTGGGTGCTAAGTACTCAGGGTGCTGGGTGCTCAGTGCTCGGGGTGTTCGGTGCTGAGTACTCGGGGTGCTGGGTTCTCAGTACTCGGGGTGCTGGGTGCTCAGTGCTCAGGGTGCTGGGTGCTCAGTGATCGGGGTGCTGGGTGCTCAGTGCTGAGTGTGCTGGCTGCTCAGTGCTCAGGGTGCTGGGTGCTCAGTACTCAGGGTGCTGGGTGCTCAGTACTCAGGGTGCTGGGTGCTCAGTACTCAGGGTGCTGGGTGCTCTGTGCTCGGGGTGCTGGGTGCTCAGTGCTCAGGGTGCTGGGTGCTCAGTGCTCAGGGTGCTGGGTGCTCAGTACTCAGGGTGCTGGGTGCTTAGTGCTCGAGGTGCTCGGTGCTCAGTACTCAAGGTGCTGGGTTCTCAGTGCTCAGGGTTCTGGGTGCTCAGTCCTCGGGGTGCTCCGTGCTCAGGGTGCTGGGTGCTGAGTGCTCAGGGTGCTGGGTGCTCAGTGCTCGGATGCTCGGTGCTCAGTGCTCAGGGTCCTGGGTGCTCAGTACTCAGGGTCCTGGGTGCTTAGTAATCAGGGTGCTGGGTGCTCAGTGATAGGGGTGCTGGGTGCTCAGTGCTCGGGGTGCTGGGTGCTCAGTGCTCAGTACTCAGGGTGCTGGGTGCTCAGTGCTCGGGGTGCTGGGTGCTCAGTACTCAGGGAGCTGGGTGCTCAGTGCTCAGGGTGCTGGGTGCTCAGTGCTCAGGGTGCTGGGTGCTCAGTGATCGGGGTGCTGGGTGCTCAGTGCTCAGGGTGATCGGTGCTCAGTGCTCAGGGTGCTGGGTGCTCAGTCCTCGGGGTGCTCCGTGCTCAGGGTGCTGGATGCTCAGTGCTCGGGGTGCTCGGTGCTCAGTACTCAGGGTGCTGGGTGCTCAGTGCTCAGGGTGCTGGGTGCTCAGTACTCTGGGTGTTGGGTGCTCAGTACTCAGGGTGCTGCGTGCTCAGTGCTCGGGGTGCTGGGTGCTCAGTGCTCGGGGTGCTGGGTGCTCAGTGCTCAGGGTGCTGGGTGCTCAGTATTCAGGGTGGTGGGTGCTCAGTGTTCGGGGTGCTCGGTGCTCAGTACTCAAGGTGCTGGGTGCTCAGTGCTCAGGGTGCTGGGTGCTCAGTCCTCGGGGTGCTCCGTGCTCAGTGCTCAGGGTGCTGTGTGCTCAGTACTCAGGGTGCTCGTTGCTCAGTACTCAGGGTTCTCAGTGCTCAGTGCTCAGGGTGCTGGGTGCTCAGTTCTCAGGGTGCTCAGTGCTCAGTACTCGGGGTGCTGGGTGCTCAGTACTCAGGGTGCTCAGTGCTCAGCACTCGGGGTGCTGGGTGCTCAGTGCTCGGGGAGCTGGATGCTCAGTGCTCGGAGTTCTGGGTGCTCAGTACTCAGGGTGCTTTGTGCTCAGTGCTCAGTACTCAGCGTGCTGGGTGCTCAGTGCTCAGAGTGTTGGGTGCTCAGTACTCAGGGTGCTGCGTGCTCAGTGCTCAGTGCTCAGGGTGCTCAGTGCTCAGGGTGCTGGGTGCTCAGGGTGCTGGGTGCTCAGTGCTCGGGGTGCTGGGTGCTCAGTGCTCAGGGTGCTGGGTGCTCAGTGCTCAGTGCTCAGGGTGCTGGGTGCTCAGTGCTCAGTGCTCAGGGTGCTGGGTGTTCAGTACTCAGGGTGCTGGGTGCTCAGTACTCAGGGTGCTTGGTGCTCAGTGCTCAGGGTGCTGGTTGCTCAGTGCTCAGGGTGCTGGGTGCTCAGTACTCAGGGTGCTGGGTGCTCAGTACTCAGGGTGCTCGGTGTTCAGTACTCAGGGTGCTGGGTGCTCAGTGCCCAGGGTGCTGGGTGCTCAGTACTCAGGGTGCTGGGTGCGCAGTACTCAGGGTGCTGGGTGCTCAGTGCTCAGGGTGATCAGTGGTCAGTACTCAGGGTGCTGGGTGCTCAGTACTCAGGGTGCTCGGTTCTCAGTACTCAGGGTGCTGGGTGATCATTCTCGGGGTGCTGGGTGCTCAGTGCTCGGGGTGCTGGGTGCTCAGTACTCAGGGTGCTGGGGGCTCAGTACTCAGGGTGCTGGGTGCTCAGTACTCAGGGTGATCTGTTCTCAGTACTCAGGGTGCTGGGTGCTCAGTGCTCGGGATGCTGGGTGCTCAGTACTCAGGGTGCTGGGTGCTAAGTACTCAGGGTGCTGGGTGCTCAGTGCTCGGGGTGTTCGGTGCTGAGTACTCGGGGTGCTGGGTTCTCAGTACTCGGGGTGCTGGGTGCTCAGTGCTCAGGGTGCTGGGTGCTCAGTGATCGGGGTGCTGGGTGCTCAGTGCTGAGTGTGCTGGCTGCTCAGTGCTCAGGGTGCTGGGTGCTCAGTACTCAGGGTGCTGGGTGCTCAGTACTCAGGGTGCTGGGTGCTCAGTACTCAGGGTGCTGGGTGCTCTGTGCTCGGGATGCTGGGTGCTCAGTGCTCAGGGTGCTGGGTGCTCAGTGCTCAGGGTGCTGGGTGCTCAGTACTCAGGGTGCTGGGTGCTTAGTGCTCGAGGTGCTCGGTGCTCAGTACTCAAGGTGCTGGGTTCTCAGTGCTCAGGGTTCTGGGTGCTCAGTCCTCGGGGTGCTCCGTGCTCAGGGTGCTGGGTGCTGAGTGCTCAGGGTGCTGGGTGCTCAGTGCTCGGATGCTCGGTGCTCAGTGCTCAGGGTCCTGGGTGCTCAGTACTCAGGGTCCTGGGTGCTTAGTAATCAGGGTGCTGGGTGCTCAGTGATAGGGGTGCTGGGTGCTCAGTGCTCGGGGTGCTGGGTGCTCAGTGCTCAGTACTCAGGGTGCTGGGTGCTCAGTGCTCGGGGTGCTGGGTGCTCAGTACTCAGGGAGCTGGGTGCTCAGTGCTCAGGGTGCTGGGTGCTCAGTGCTCAGGGTGCTGGGTGCTCAGTGATCGGGGTGCTGGGTGCTCAGTGCTCAGGGTGATCGGTGCTCAGTGCTCAGGGTGCTGGGTGCTCAGTCCTCGGGGTGCTCCGTGCTCAGGGTGCTGGGTTCTCAGTGCTCGGGGTGCTCGGTGCTCAGTACTCAGGGTGCTGGGTGCTCAGTGCTGAGGGTGCTGGGTGCTCAGTGCTCGGGGTGCTCGGTGCTCAGTGCTCGGGGTGCTGGGTGCTCAGTGCTCGGGGTGCTGGGTGCTCAGTGCTCAGGGTGCTGGGTGCTCAGTATTCAGGGTGGTGGGTGCTCAGTGTTCGGGGTGCTCGGTGCTCAGTACTCAAGGTGCTGGGTGCTCAGTGCTCAGGGTGCTGGGTGCTCAGTCCTCGGGGTGCTCCGTGCTCAGTGCTCAGGGTGCTGTGTGCTCAGTACTCAGGGTGCTCGTTGCTCAGTACTCAGGGTTCTCAGTGCTCAGTGCTCAGGGTGCTGGGTGCTCAGTTCTCAGGATGCTCAGTGCTCAGTACTCGGGGTGCTGGGTGCGCAGTACTCAGGGTGCTGGGTGCTCAGTGCTCAGGGTGCTGGGTGCTCAGTACTCAGGGTGCTGGGTGCTCAGTACTCAGGGTGCTCGGTGTTCAGTACTCAGGGTGCTGGGTGCTCAGTGCCCAGGGTGCGGGGTGCTCAGTACTCAGGGTGCTGGGTGCGCAGTACTCAGGGTGCTGGGTGCTCAGTGCTCAGGGTGCTGGGTGCTCAGTACTCAGGGTGCTGGGTGCTCAGTGCTCGGGGTGCTGGGTACTCAGTGCTCAGGGTGATCAGTGGTCAGTACTCAGGGTGCTGGGTGCTCAGTGCTCAGGGTGCTGGGTGCTCAGTCCTCAGGGTGCTCAGTACTCAGGGTGCTCAGTGCTCAGTGTTCAGTTCTCAGGGTGTTCAGTACTCAGTGTGCTGGGTGCTCAGTGCTCGGTGTGCTGTGTGCTCAGTACTCAGGGGGCTCAGTGCTCAGTACTCAGTACTCAGGGTGCTCAGTGCTCAGTGCTCAGGGTGCTGGGTGATCAGTACTCGGGGTGCTGGGTGCTCAGTGCTCAGGGTGCTCATTGCTCAGTACTCAGTGCTCAGGGTACTCAGTGCTCAGTGCTCAGGGTGCTGGGTGTTCAGTACTCAGGGTGCTGATTGATCAGTACTCAGGGTGCTGGGTGCTCAGTGCTCAGGGTGCTGGGTGCTCAGTACTCTGGGTGTTGGGTGCTCAGTGCTCAGGGTGCTGGGTGCTCAGTGCTCACGGTGCTGCGTGCTCAGTACTCAGGGTGCTGTGTGCTCAGTGCTCGAGGTGCTCGATGCTCAGTACTCAAGGTGCTTGGTGCTCAGTGCTCAGGGTGCTGGGTGCTCAGTCCTCGGGGTGCTCCGTGCTCAGGGTGCTGGGTACTCAGTGCTCGGGGTGCTCGGTGCTAAGTACTCAGGGTGCTGGGTGCTCAGTGCTCAGGGTGCTGGGTGCTCAGTACTCTGGGTTTTGGGTGCTCTGTACTCAGGGTGCTGCGTGCTCAGTGCTCGGGGTGCTGGGTGCTCAGTGCTCGGGGTGCTGGGTGCTCAGTGCTCAGGGTGCTGGGTGCTCAGTATTCAGGGTGCTGGGTGCTCAGTGTTCGGGGTGCTCGGTGCTCAGTACTCAAGGTGCTGGGTGCTCAGTGCTCAGGGTGCTGGGTGCTCAGTCCTCGGGGTGCTCCGTGCTCAGTGCTCAGGGTGCTGGGTGCTCAGTACTCAGGGTGCTCGTTGCTCAGTACTCAGGGTTCTCAGTGCTCAGTGCTCAGGGTGCTGGGTGCTCAGTTCTCAGGGTGCTCAGTGCTCAGTACTCGGGGTGCTGGGTGCTCAGTACTCAGGGTGCTCAGTGCTCAGCACTCGGGGTGCTGGGTGCTCAGTGCTCAGGGTGCTCAGTGCTCAGTGCTCGGGGTGCTGGGTGCTCAGTGCTCGGAGTTCTGGGTGCTCAGTACTCAGGGTGCTTTGTGCTCAGTGCTCAGTACTCAGCGTGCTGGGTGCTCAGTGCTCAGAGTGTTGGGTGCTCAGTACTCAGGGTGCTGGGTGCTCAGTGCTCAGTGCTCAGGGTGCTCAGTGCTCAGGGTGCTGGGTGCTCAGGGTGCTGGGTGCTCAGTGCTCGGGGTGCTGGGTGCTCAGTGCTCAGGGTGCTGGGTGCTCAGTGCTCAGTGCTGAGGGTGCTGGATGCTCAGTGCTCAGTGCTCAGGGTGCTGGGTGTTCAGTACTCAGGGTGCTGGGTGCTCAGTACTCAGGGTGCTTGGTGCTCAGTGCTCAGGGTGCTGGTTGCTCAGTGCTCAGGGTGCTGGTTGCTCAGTACTCAGGGTGCTGGGTGCTCAGTACTCAGGGTGCTCGGTGTTCAGTACTGAGGGTGCTGGGTGCTCAGTGCCCAGGGTGCTGATTGCTCAGTACTCAGGGTGCTGGGTGCGCAGTACTCAGGGTGCTGGGTGCTCAGTGCTCAGGGTGCTGGGTGCTCAGTACTCAGGGTGCTGGGTGCTCAGTGCTCGGTGTGCTAGGTGCTCAGTGCTCAGGGTGATCAGTGGTCAGTACTCAGGGTGCTGGGTGCTCAGTGTTCAGGGTGCTGGGTGCTCAGTCCTCAGGGTGCACAGTACTCAGGGTGCTCAGTGCTCAGTGCTCAGTACTCAGGGTGTTCAGTACTCAGGGTGCTGGGCGCTCAGTGCTCGGGGTGCTGGGTGCTCAGTACTCAGGGTGCTGGGTGCTCAGTACTCGGGGTGCTGGGTGCTCAGTACTCAGGGTGCTGGTTGCTCAGTGCTCGGGGTGCTGGGTGCTCAGTGCTCAGGGTGATCGGTGCTCAGTGCTCAGGGTGCTGGGTGCTCAGTCCTCAGGGTGCTCAGTGCTCAAGGTGCTGGGTGCTCAGTGCTCGGGGTGCTAGGTGCTCAGTACTCAGGGTGCTGAGTGCTCGGTACTCAGGGTGCTGGGTGCTCAGTACTCAGGGTGCTGGGTGCTCAGTACTCAGGGTGCTGGGTGCTCAGTGCTCAGGGTGCTGGGTGCTCAGTGCTCAGGGTGCTGGGTGCTCAGTGCTCGGGGTGCTGGGTGCTCAGTGCTCGGGGTGCTGGGTGCTCAGTGCTCAGTACTCAGGGTGCTGGGTGCTCAGTGCTCAGTGCTCAGGGTGCTGGTTGCTCAGTACTCAGGGTGCTGCGTGCTCAGTACTCAGGGTGCTGGGTGCTCAATGCTCAGGGTGCTGGGTGCTCAGTACTCAGGGTGCTGGGTGCTCAGTGCTCGGGGTGCTGGGTGCTCAGTGCTCGGGGTGCTGGGTGCTCAGTGCTCATGGTGCTGGGTGCTCAGTACTCAGGGTACTGGGTGCTCAGTGCTCGGGGTGCTCGGTGCTCAGTACTCAAGGTGCTGGGTGCTCAGTGCTCAGGGTGCTGGGTGCTCAGTCCTCGGGGTGCACCGTGCTCAGTGATCAGGGTGCTGGGTGCTCAGTACTCAGGGTGCTCGGTGCTCAGTACTCAGGGTTCTCAGTGCTCAATACTCAGGGTGCTGGGTGCTCAGTGCTCAGGGTGCTGGGTGCTCAGTACTCAGGGAGCTCAGTGCTCAGTACTCGGGGTGCTTGGTGCTCAGTACTCAGGGTGCTCAGTGCTCAGTACTCGGGGTGCTGGGTGCTCAGTGCTCAGGGTGCTCAGTGCTCAGTGCTCGGGGTGTTGGGTGCTCAGTGCTCAGTGCTCAGGGTGCTGGGTTTTCAGTACTCAGGGTGCAGGGTGCTCAGTACTCAGGGTGCTGGGTGCTCAGTGCACAGGGTGCTCAGTGCTCAGTACTCAGTGCTCAGGGTGCTGGGTGTTCAGTACTCAGGGTGCTGGGTGTTCAGTACTCGGTGTGCTGGGTGCTCAGTGCTCAGGGTGCTCAGTGCTCAGTACTCAGTGCTCAGGGTGCTCAGTGCTCAGTGCTCAGGGTGCTGGGTGTTCAGTACTCAGTGTGCTGGGTGCTCAGTGCTCAGGGTGCTCAGTGCTCAGTACTCAGTGCTCAGGGTACTCAGTGCTCAGTGCTCAGGGTGCTGGGTGTTCAGTACTCAGGGTGCTGTGTGATCAGTACTCAGGGTGCTGGGTGCTCAGTGCTCAGGGTGCTGGGTGCTCAATACTCTGGGTGTTGGGTGCTCAGTGCTCAGGGTGCTGGGTGCTCAGTGCTCAGGGTGCTGCGTGCTCAGTACTCAGCGTGCTGGGTGCTCAGTGCTCGAGGTGCTCGGTGCTCAGTACTCAAGGTGCTGGGTGCTCAGTGCTCAGGGTGCTGGGTGCTCAGTCCTCGGGGTGCTCCGTGCTCAGGGTGCTGGGTGCTCAGTGCTCGGGGTGCTCGGTGCTCAGTACTCAGGGTGCTGAGTGCTCAGTACTCAGGGTGATGGGTGCTCAGTACTCAGGGTGCTGGGTGCTCAGTGCTCGGGGTGCTGGGTGCTCAGTACTCAGGGTGCTGGGGGCTCAGTACTCAGGGTGCTGGGTGCTCAGTACTCAGGGTGCTCGGTTCTCAGTACTCAGGGTGCTGGGTGCTCATTCTCGGGGTGCTGGGTGCTCAGTGCTCGGGGTGCTGGGTGCTCAGTACTCAGGGTGCTGGGTGCTCAGTCCTCAGGGTGCTGGGTGCTCAGTACTCAGGGTGATCTGTTCTCAGTACTCAGGGTGATGGGTGCTCAGTGCTCGGGATGCTGGGTGCTCAGTACTCCGGGTGCTCAGTGCTCAGTACTCAGGGTGCTGGGTGCTCAGTACTCAGGGTGCTGGGTGCTCAGTGCTCGGCGTGCTCGGTGCTCAGTACTCGGGGTGCTGGGTGCTCAGTACTCGGGGTGCTGGGTGCTCAGGGCTCAGGGTGCTGGGTGCTCAGTTCTCGGGGTGCTGGGTGCTCAGTGCTGAGTGTGCTGGCTGCTCAGTGCTCAGGGTGCTGGGTGCTCAGTACAAAGGGTGCTCGGTGCTCAGTACTCAGGGTGCTCAGTGCTCAGTTCTAAGCGTGCTGGGTGCTCAGTGCTCAGGGTCCTCGGTGCTCAGTACTCAGGGAACTCAGTGCTCAGTACACAGCGTGCTTTGTGCTCAGTGCTGAGGGTGCTGGGTGCTCAGTACTCAGGGTGCTGGGTGCTCAGTACTCAGGGTGCTGGGTGCTCAGTACTCAGGGTGCTGGGTGCTCAGTGCTCGGGGTGCTCGGTGATCAGTACTCAGGGTGCTGGGTGCTCAGTGCTCAGGGTGCTGGGTACTCAATACTCAGGGTGCTGGGTGCTCAGTACTCAGGGTGCTGGGTGCTCCGTGCTCAGGGTGCTGGGTGCTCAGTCCTCAGGGTGCTGTGTGCTCAGTACTCAGGGTGTTCGGTGATCAGTACTCAGGGTGCTCAGTGCTCAGTACTCAGGGTGCTGGTTGCTCAGTGCTCGGGGTGCTCGGTGCTCAGTACTCAGGGTGCTGGGTGCTCAGTACTCAGGGTTCTGGGTGCTCAGTACTCAGGGTGCTGGGTGCTCAGTACTCAGGGTGCTGGGTGCTCAGTACTCAGGGTGATGGGTGCACAGTGCTCAGGGTGCAGGGTGCTCAGTACTCAGGGTGCTGGGTGCTCAGTACTCAGGGTGATCGGTGCTTAGTACTCAGGGTGCTGGGTGCTCAGTGCTCAGGGTGCTGGGTACTCAGTACTCAGGGTGCTGGGTGCTCAGTGCTCAGGGTGCTGGGTACTCAGTACTCAGGGTGCTGGGTGCTCAGTACTCAGGGTGCTGGGTGCTCAGGTCTCAGGGTGCTGGGTGCTCAGTTCTCGGGGTGCTGGGTGCTCAGTGCTGAGTGTGCTGGCTGCTCAGTGCTCAGGGTGCTGGGTGCTCAGTACAAAGGGTGCTCGGTGCTCAGTACTCAGGGTGCTCAGTGCTCAGTTCTAAGCGTGCTGGGTGCTCAGTGCTCAGGGTCCTCGGTGCTCAGTACTCAGGGAACTCAGTGCTCAGTACACAGCGTGCTTTGTGCTCAGTGCTGAGGGTGCTGGGTGCTCAGTACTCAGGGTGCTGCATGCTCAGTACTCAGGGTGCTGGGTGCTCAGTACTCAGGGTGCTGGGTGCTCAGTGCTCGGGGTGCTCGGTGATCAGTTCTCAGGGTGCTGGGTGCTCAGTGCTCAGGGTGCTGGGTACTCAATACTCAGGGTGCTGGGTGCTCAGTACTCAGGGTGCTGGGTGCTCAGTGCTCAGGGTGCTCAGTGCTCAGTCCTCAGGGTGCTGGGTGCTCAGTACTCAGGGTGTTCGGTGATCAGTACTCAGGGTGCTCAGTGCTCAGTACTCAGGGTGCTGGTTGCTCAGTGCTCGGGGTGCTCGGTGCTCAGTACTCAGGGTGCTGGGTGCTCAGTACTCAGGGTTCTGGGTGCTCAGTACTCAGGGTGCTGGGTGCTCAGTACTCAGGGTGCTGGGTGCTCAGTACTCAGGGTGATGGGTGCACAGTGCTCAGGGTGCAGGGTGCTCAGTACTCAGGGTGCTGGGTGCTCAGTACTCAGGGTGATCGGTGCTTAGTACTCAGGGTGCTAGGTGCTCAGTGCTCAGGGTGCTGGGTACTCAGTACTCAGGGTGCTGGGTGCTCAGTACTCAGGGTGCTGGGTGCTCAGTGCTCAGGGTGCTGGGTGCTCAGTGCTCAGGGTGCTGGGTGCTCAGTACTCAGGGTGCTGGGTGCTCAGTGCTCAGGGTGATCGGTGCTCAGTGCTCAGGGTGCTGGGTGCTCAGTTCTCGGGGTGCTCCGTGCTCAGGGTGCTGGCTGCTCAGTGCTCGGGTTGCTCGGTGCTCAGTACTCAGGGTGCTGGGTGCTCAGTGCTCAGGGTGCTGGGTGCTCAGTACTCTGGGTGTTGGGTGCTCAGTACTCAGGGTGCTGCGTGCTCAGTGCTCGGGGTGCTGGGTGCTCAGTGCTCGGGGTGCTGTGTGCTCAGTGCTCAGGGTGCTGGGTGCTCAGTATTCAGGGTGGTGGGTGCTCAGTGTTCGGGGTGCTCGGTGCTCAGTACTCAAGGTGCTGGGTGCTCAGTGCTCAGGGTGCTGGGTGCTCAGTCCTCGGGGTGCTCCGTGCTCAGTGCTCAGGGTGCTGTGTGCTCAGTACTCAGGGTGCTCGTTGCTCAGTACTCAGGGTTCTCAGTGCTCAGTGCTCAGGGTGCTGGGTGCTCAGTTCTCAGGGTGCTCAGTGCTCAGTACTCGGGGTGCTGGGTGCTCAGTACTCAGGGTGCTCAGTGCTCAGCACTCGGGGTGCTGGGTGCTCAGTGCTCGGGGAGCTGGATGCTCAGTGCTCGGAGTTCTGGGTGCTCAGTACTCAGGGAGCTCAGTGCTCAGTACTCGGGGTGCTGGGTGCTCAGTCCTCGGGGTGCACCGTGCTCAGTGCTCGGGGTGTTGGGTGCTCAGTGCTCAGTGCTCAGGGTGCTGGGTTTTCAGTACTCAGGGTGCAGGGTGCTCAGTACTCAGGGTGCTGGGTGCTCAGTGCACAGGGTGCTCAGTGCTCAGTACTCAGTGCTCAGGGTGCTGGGTGTTCAGTACTCAGGGTGCTGGGTGTTCAGTACTCGGTGTGCTGGGTGCTCAGTGCTCAGGGTGCTCAGTGCTCAGTACTCAGTGCTCAGGGTGCTCAGTGCTCAGTGCTCAGGGTGCTGGGTGTTCAGTACTCAGTGTGCTGGGTGCTCAGTGCTCAGGGTGCTCAGTGCTCAGTACTCAGTGCTCAGGGTACTCAGTGCTCAGTGCTCAGGGTGCTGGGTGTTCAGTACTCAGGGTGCTGTGTGATCAGTACTCAGGGTGCTGGGTGCTCAGTGCTCAGGGTGCTGGGTGCTCAATACTCTGGGTGTTGGGTGCTCAGTGCTCAGGGTGCTGGGTGCTCAGTGCTCAGGGTGCTGCGTGCTCAGTACTCAGGGTGCTGGGTGCTCAGTGCTCGAGGTGCTCGGTGCTCAGTACTCAAGGTGCTGGGTGCTCAGTGCTCAGGGTGCTGGGTGCTCAGTCCTCGGGGTGCTCCGTGCTCAGGGTGCTGGGTGCTCAGTGCTCGGGGTGCTCGGTGCTCAGTACTCAGGGTGCTGAGTGCTCAGTACTCAGGGTGATGGGTGCTCAGTACTCAGGGTGCTGGGTGCTCAGTGCTCGGGGTGCTGGGTGCTCAGTACTCAGGGTGCTGGGGGCTCAGTACTCAGGGTGCTGGGTGCTCAGTACTCAGGGTGCTCGGTTCTCAGTACTCAGGGTGCTGGGTGCTCATTCTCGGGGTGCTGGGTGCTCAGTGCTCGGGGTGCTGGGTGCTCAGTACTCAGGGTGCTGGGGGCTCAGTCCTCAGGGTGCTGGGTGCTCAGTACTCAGGGTGATCTGTTCTCAGTACTCAGGGTGATGGGTGCTCAGTGCTCGGGATGCTGGGTGCTCAGTACTCCGGGTGCTCAGTGCTCAGTACTCAGGGTGCTGGGTGCTCAGTACTCAGGGTGCTGGGTGCTCAGTGCTCGGCGTGCTCGGTGCTCAGTACTCGGGGTGCTGGGTGCTCAGTACTCGGGGTGCTGGGTGCTCAGGTCTCAGGGTGCTGGGTGCTCAGTTCTCGGGGTGCTGGGTGCTCAGTGCTGAGTGTGCTGGCTGCTCAGTGCTCAGGGTGCTGGGTGCTCAGTACAAAGGGTGCTCGGTGCTCAGTACTCAGGGTGCTCAGTGCTCAGTTCTAAGCGTGCTGGGTGCTCAGTGCTCAGGGTCCTCGGTGCTCAGTACTCAGGGAACTCAGTGCTCAGTACACAGCGTGCTTTGTGCTCAGTGCTGAGGGTGCTGGGTGCTCAGTACTCAGGGTGCTGGGTGCTCAGTACTCAGGGTGCTGGGTGCTCAGTACTCAGGGTGCTGGGTGCTCAGTGCTCGGGGTGCTCGGTGATCAGTACTCAGGGTGCTGGGTGCTCAGTGCTCAGGGTGCTGGGTACTCAATACTCAGGGTGCTGGGTGCTCAGTACTCAGGGTGCTGGGTGCTCAGTGCTCAGGGTGCTGGGTGCTCAGTCCTCAGGGTGCTGGGTGCTCAGTACTCAGGGTGTTCGGTGATCAGTACTCAGGGTGCTCAGTGCTCAGTACTCAGGGTGCTGGTTGCTCAGTGCTCGGTGTGCTCGGTGCTCAGTACTCAGGGTGCTGGGTGCTCAGTACTCAGGGTTCTGGGTGCTCAGTATTCAGGGTGCTGGGTGCTCAGTACTCAGGGTGCTGGGTGCTCAGTACTCAGGGTGATGGGTGCACAGTGCTCAGGGTGCAGGGTGCTCAGTACTCAGGGTGCTGGGTGCTCAGTACTCAGGGTGATCGGTGCTTAGTACTCAGGGTGCTGGGTGCTCAGTGCTCAGGGTGCTGGGTACTCAGTACTCAGGGTGCTGGGTGCTCAGTACTCAGGGTGCTGGGTGCTCAGTGCTCAGGGTGCTGGGTGCTCAGTGCTCAGGGTGCTGGGTGCTCAGTACTCAGGGTGCTGGGTGCTCAGTGCTCAGGGTGATCGGTGCTCAGTGCTCAGGGTGCTGGGTGCTCAGTCCTCGGGGTGCTCCGTGCTCAGGGTGCTGGCTGCTCAGTGCTCGGGTTGCTCGGTGCTCAGTACTCAGGGTGCTGGGTGCTCAGTGCTCAGGGTGCTGGGTGCTCAGTACTCTGGGTGTTGGGTGCTCAGTACTCAGGGTGCTGCGTGCTCAGTGCTCGGGGTGCTGGGTGCTCATTGCTCGGGGTGCTGGGTGCTCAGTGCTCAGGGTGCTGGGTGCTCAGTATTCAGGGTGGTGGGTGCTCAGTGTTCGGGGTGCTCGGTGCTCAGTACTCAAGGTGCTGGGTGCTCAGTGCTCAGGGTGCTGGGTGCTCAGTCCTCGGGGTGCTCCGTGCTCAGTGCTCAGGGTGCTGTGTGCTCAGTACTCAGGGTGCTCGTTGCTCAGTACTCAGGGTTCTCAGTGCTCAGTGCTCAGGGTGCTGGGTGCTCAGTTCTCAGGGTGCTCAGTGCTCAGTACTCGGGGTGCTGGGTGCTCAGTACTCAGGGTGCTCAGTGCTCAGCACTCGGGGTGCTGGGTGCTCAGTGCTCGGGGAGCTGGATGCTCAGTGCTCGGAGTTCTGGGTGCTCAGTACTCAGGGTGCTTTGTGCTCAGTGCTCAGTACTCTGCGTGCTGGGTGCTCAGTGCTCAGAGTGTTGGGTGCTCAGTACTCAGGGTGCTGCGTGCTCAGTGCTCAGTGCTCAGGGTGCTCAGTGCTCAGGGTGCTGGGTGCTCAGGGTGCTGGGTGCTCAGTGCTCGGGGTGCTGGGTGCTCAGTGCTCAGGGTGCTGGGGGCTCAGTGCTCAGTGCTCAGGGTGCTGGGTGCTCAGTGCTCAGTGCTCAGGGTGCTGGGTGTTCAGTACTCAGGGTGCTGGGTGCTCAGTACTCAGGGTGCTTGGTGCTCAGTGCTCAGGGTGCTGGTTGCTCAGTGCTCAGGGTGCTGGGTGCTCAGTACTCAGGGTGCTGGGTGCTCAGTACTCAGGGTGCTCGGTGTTCAGTACTCAGGGTGCTGGGTGCTCAGTGCCCAGGGTGCTGGGTGCTCAGTACTCAGGGTGCTGGGTGCGCAGTACTCAGGGTGCTGGGTGCTCAGTGCTCAGGGTGCTGGTTGCTCAGTACTCAGGGTGCTGGGGGCTCAGTGCTCGGGGTGCTGGGTGCTCAGTGCTCAGGGTGATCAGTGGTCAGTACTCAGGGTGCTGGGTGCTCAGTGCTCAGGGTGCTGGGTGCTCAGTCCTAAGGGTGCTCAGTACTCAGGGTGCTCAGTGCTCAGTGTTCAGTTCTCAGGGTGTTCAGTACTCAGGGTGCTGGGTGCTCAGTGCTCGGGGTGCTGGGTGATCAGTACTCGGGGTGCTGGGTGCTCAGTGCTCAGGGTGCTCAGTGCTCAGTACTCAGTGCTCAGGGTACTCAGTGCTCAGTGCTCAGGGTGCTGGGTGATCAGTACTCGGGGTGCTGGGTGCTCAGTGCTCAGGGTGCTCAGTGCTCAGTACTCAGTGCTCAGGGTACTCAGTGCTCAGTGCTCAGGGTGCTGGGTGTTCAGTACTCAGGGTGCTGATTGATCAGTACTCAGGGTGCTGGGTGCTCAGTGCTCAGGTTGCTGGGTGCTCAGTACTCTGGGTGTTGGGTGCTCAGTGCTCAGGGTGCTGGGTGCTCAGTGCTCACGGTGCTGCGTGCTCAGTACTCAGGGTGCTGTGTGCTCAGTGCTCGAGGTGCTCGATGCTCAGTACTCAAGGTGCTGGGTGCTCAGTGCTCAGGGTGCTGGGTGCTCAGTCCTCGGGGTGCTCCGTGCTCAGGTTGCTGGGTGCTCAGTGCTCGGGGTGCTCGGTGCTAAGTACTCAGGGTGCTGGGTGCTCAGTGCTCAGGGTGCTGGGTGCTCAGTACTCTGGGTTCTCAGTGCTCAGTGCTCAGGGTGCTGGGTGCTCAGTTCTCAGGGTGCTCAGTGCTCAGTACTCGGGGTGCTGGGTGCTCAGTACTCAGGGTGCTCAGTGCTCAGCACTCGGGGTGCTGGGTGCTCAGTGCTCAGTGTGCTCAGTGCTCAGTGCTCGGGGTGCTGGGTGCTCAGTGCTCGGAGTTCTGGGTGCTCAGTACTCAGGGTGCTTTGTGCTCAGTGCTCAGTACTCAGCGTGCTGGGTGCTCAGTGCTCAGAGTGTTGGGTGCTCAGTACTCAGGGTGCTGGGTGCTCAGTGCTCAGTGCTCAGGGTGCTCAGTGCTCAGGGTGCTGGGTGCTCAGTGCTCAGTGCTGAGGGTGCTGGATGCTCAGTGCTCAGTGCTCAGGGTGCTGGGTGTTCAGTACTCAGGGTGCTGGGTGCTCAGTACTCAGGGTGCTTGGTGCTCAGTGCTCAGGGTGCTGGTTGCTCAGTGCTCAGGGTGCTGGTTGCTCAGTACTCAGGGTGCTGGGTGCTCAGTACTCAGGGTGCTGGGTGCGCAGTACTCAGTGTGCTGGGTGCTCAGTGCTCAGGGTGCTGGGTGCTCAGTACTCAGGGTGCTGGGTGCTCAGTGCTCGGTGTGCTAGGTGCTCAGTGCTCAGGGTGATCAGTGGTCAGTACTCAGGGTGCTGGGTGCTCAGTGCTCAGGGTGCTGGGTGCTCAGTCCTCAGGGTGCACAGTACTCAGGGTGCTCAGTGCTCAGTGCTCAGTACTCAGGGTGTTCAGTACTCAGGGTGCTGGGCGCTCAGTGCTCGGGGTGCTGGGTGCTCAGTACTCAGGGTGCTGGGTGCTCAGTACTCGGGGTGCTGGGTGCTCAGTACTCAGGGTGCTGGTTGCTCAGTGCTCGGGGTGCTGGGTGCTCAGTGCTCAGGGTGATCGGTGCTCAGTGCTCAGGGTGCTGGGTGCTCAGTCCTCAGGGTGCTCAGTGCTCAAGGTGCTGGGTGCTCAGTGCTCGGGGTGCTAGGTGCTCAGTACTCAGGGTGCTGAGTGCTCGGTACTCAGGGGGCTGGGTGCTCAGTACTCAGGGTGCTGGGTGCTCAGTACTCAGGGTGCTGGGTGCTCAGTGCTCAGGGTGCTGGGTGCTCAGTGCTCAGGGTGCTGGGTGCTCAGTGCTCGGGGTGCTGGGTGCTCAGTGCTCGGGGTGCTGGGTGCTCAGTGCTCAGTACTCAGGGTGCTGGGTGCTCAGTGCTCAGTGCTCAGGGTGCTGGTTGCTCAGTACTCAGGGTGCTGCGTGCTCAGTACTCAGGGTGCTGGGTGCTCAATGCTCAGGGTGCTGGGTGCTCAGTACTCAGGGTGCTGGGTGCTCAGTACTCAGGGTGATGGGTGCACAGTGCTCAGGGTGCAGGGTGCTCAGTACTCAGGGTGCTGGGTGCTCAGTACTCAGGGTGATCGGTGCTTAGTACTCAGGGTGCTGGGTGCTCAGTGCTCAGGGTGCTGGGTACTCAGTACTCAGGGTGCTGGGTGCTCAGTACTCAGGGTGCTGGGTGCTCAGTGCTCAGGGTGCTGGGTGCTCAGTGCTCAGGGTGCTGGGTGCTCAGTACTCAGGGTGCTGGGTGCTCAGTGCTCAGGGTGATCGGTGCTCAGTGCTCAGGGTGCTGGCTGCTCAGTCCTCGGGGTGCTCCGTGCTCAGGGTGCTGGCTGCTCAGTGCTCGGGTTGCTCGGTGCTCAGTACTCAGGGTGCTGGGTGCTCAGTGCTCAGGGTGCTGGGTGCTCAGTACTCTGGGTGTTGGGTGCTCAGTACTCAGGGTGCTGCGTGCTCAGTGCTCGGGGTGCTGGGTGCTCATTGCTCGGGGTGCTGGGTGCTCAGTGCTCAGGGTGCTGGGTGCTCAGTATTCAGGGTGGTGGGTGCTCAGTGTTCGGGGTGCTCGGTGCTCAGTACTCAAGGTGCTGGGTGCTCAGTGCTCAGGGTGCTGGGTGCTCAGTCCTCGGGGTGCTCCGTGCTCAGTGCTCAGGGTGCTGTGTGCTCAGTACTCAGGGTGCTCGTTGCTCAGTACTCAGGGTTCTCAGTGCTCAGTGCTCAGGGTGCTGGGTGCTCAGTTCTCAGGGTGCTCAGTGCTCAGTACTCGGGGTGCTGGGTGCTCAGTACTCAGGGTGCTCAGTGCTCAGCACTCGGGGTGCTGGGTGCTCAGTGCTCGGGGAGCTGGATGCTCAGTGCTCGGAGTTCTGGGTGCTCAGTACTCAGGGTGCTTTGTGCTCAGTGCTCAGTACTCTGCGTGCTGGGTGCTCAGTGCTCAGAGTGTTGGGTGCTCAGTACTCAGGGTGCTGCGTGCTCAGTGCTCAGTGCTCAGGGTGCTCAGTGCTCAGGGTGCTGGGTGCTCAGGGTGCTGGGTGCTCAGTGCTCGGGGTGCTGGGTGCTCAGTGCTCAGGGTGCTGGGGGCTCAGTGCTCAGTGCTCAGGGTGCTGGGTGCTCAGTGCTCAGTGCTCAGGGTGCTGGGTGTTCAGTACTCAGGGTGCTGGGTGCTCAGTACTCAGGGTGCTTGGTGCTCAGTGCTCAGGGTGCTGGTTGCTCAGTGCTCAGGGTGCTGGGTGCTCAGTACTCAGGGTGCTGGGTGCTCAGTACTCAGGGTGCTCGGTGTTCAGTACTCAGGGTGCTGGGTGCTCAGTGCCCAGGGTGCTGGGTGCTCAGTACTCAGGGTGCTGGGTGCGCAGTACTCAGGGTGCTGGGTGCTCAGTGCTCAGGGTGCTGGGTGCTCAGTACTCAGGGTGCTGGGGGCTCAGTGCTCGGGGTGCTGGGTGCTCAGTGCTCAGGGTGATCAGTGGTCAGTACTCAGGGTGCTGGGTGCTCAGTGCTCAGGGTGCTGGGTGCTCAGTCCTCAGGGTGCTCAGTACTCAGGGTGCTCAGTGCTCAGTGTTCAGTTCTCAGGGTGTTCAGTACTCAGGGTGCTGGGTGCTCAGTGCTCGGGGTGCTGGGTGATCAGTACTCGGGGTGCTGGGTGCTCAGTGCTCAGGGTGCTCAGTGCTCAGTACTCAGTGCTCAGGGTACTCAGTGCTCAGTGCTCAGGGTGCTGGGTGATCAGTACTCGGGGTGCTGGGTGCTCAGTGCTCAGGGTGCTCAGTGCTCAGTACTCAGTGCTCAGGGTACTCAGTGCTCAGTGCTCAGGGTGCTGGGTGTTCAGTACTCAGGGTGCTGATTGATCAGTACTCAGGGTGCTGGGTGCTCAGTGCTCAGGTTGCTGGGTGCTCAGTACTCTGGGTGTTGGGTGCTCAGTGCTCAGGGTGCTGGGTGCTCAGTGCTCACGGTGCTGCGTGCTCAGTACTCAGGGTGCTGTGTGCTCAGTGCTCGAGGTGCTCGATGCTCAGTACTCAAGGTGCTGGGTGCTCAGTGCTCAGGGTGCTGGGTGCTCAGTCCTCGGGGTGCTCCGTGCTCAGGTTGCTGGGTGCTCAGTGCTCGGGGTGCTCGGTGCTAAGTACTCAGGGTGCTGGGTGCTCAGTGCTCAGGGTGCTGGGTGCTCAGTACTCTGGGTTCTCAGTGCTCAGTGCTCAGGGTGCTGGGTGCTCAGTTCTCAGGGTGCTCAGTGCTCAGTACTCGGGGTGCTGGGTGCTCAGTACTCAGGGTGCTCAGTGCTCAGCACTCGGGGTGCTGGGTGCTCAGTGCTCAGTGTGCTCAGTGCTCAGTGCTCGGGGTGCTGGGTGCTCAGTGCTCGGAGTTCTGGGTGCTCAGTACTCAGGGTGCTTTGTGCTCAGTGCTCAGTACTCAGCGTGCTGGGTGCTCAGTGCTCAGAGTGTTGGGTGCTCAGTACTCAGGGTGCTGGGTGCTCAGTGCTCAGTGCTCAGGGTGCTCAGTGCTCAGGGTGCTGGGTGCTCAGTGCTCAGTGCTGAGGGTGCTGGATGCTCAGTGCTCAGTGCTCAGGGTGCTGGGTGTTCAGTACTCAGGGTGCTGGGTGCTCAGTACTCAGGGTGCTTGGTGCTCAGTGCTCAGGGTGCTGGTTGCTCAGTGCTCAGGGTGCTGGTTGCTCAGTACTCAGGGTGCTGGGTGCTCAGTACTCAGGGTGCTGGGTGCGCAGTACTCAGTGTGCTGGGTGCTCAGTGCTCAGGGTGCTGGGTGCTCAGTACTCAGGGTGCTGGGTGCTCAGTGCTCGGTGTGCTAGGTGCTCAGTGCTCAGGGTGATCAGTGGTCAGTACTCAGGGTGCTGGGTGCTCAGTGCTCAGGGTGCTGGGTGCTCAGTCCTCAGGGTGCACAGTACTCAGGGTGCTCAGTGCTCAGTGCTCAGTACTCAGGGTGTTCAGTACTCAGGGTGCTGGGCGCTCAGTGCTCGGGGTGCTGGGTGCTCAGTACTCAGGGTGCTGGGTGCTCAGTACTCGGGGTGCTGGGTGCTCAGTACTCAGGGTGCTGGTTGCTCAGTGCTCGGGGTGCTGGGTGCTCAGTGCTCAGGGTGATCGGTGCTCAGTGCTCAGGGTGCTGGGTGCTCAGTCCTCAGGGTGCTCAGTGCTCAAGGTGCTGGGTGCTCAGTGCTCGGGGTGCTAGGTGCTCAGTACTCAGGGTGCTGAGTGCTCGGTACTCAGGGGGCTGGGTGCTCAGTACTCAGGGTGCTGGGTGCTCAGTACTCAGGGTGCTGGGTGCTCAGTGCTCAGGGTGCTGGGTGCTCAGTGCTCAGGGTGCTGGGTGCTCAGTGCTCGGGGTGCTGGGTGCTCAGTGCTCGGGGTGCTGGGTGCTCAGTGCTCAGTACTCAGGGTGCTGGGTGCTCAGTGCTCAGTGCTCAGGGTGCTGGTTGCTCAGTACTCAGGGTGCTGCGTGCTCAGTACTCAGGGTGCTGGGTGCTCAATGCTCAGGGTGCTGGGTGCTCAGTACTCAGGGTGCTGGGTGCTCAGTGCTCGGGGTGCTGGGTGCTCAGTGCTCGGGGTGCTGGGTGCTCAGTGCTCATGGTGCTGGGTGCTCAGTACTCAGGGTACTGGGTGCTCAGTGCTCGGGGTGCTCGGTGCTCAGTACTCAAGGTGCTGGGTGCTCAGTGCTCAGGGTGCTGGGTGCTCAGTCCTCGGGGTGCACCGTGCTCAGTGATCAGGGTGCTGGGTGCTCAGTACTCAGGGTGCTCGGTGCTCAGTACTCAGGCTTCTCAGTGCTCAGTACTCAGGGTGCTGGGTGCTCAGTGCTCAGGGTGCTGGGTGCTCAGTACTCAGGGAGCTCAGTGCTCAGTACTCGGGGTGTTGGGTGCTCAGTGCTCAGTGCTCAGGGTGCTGGGTTTTCAGTACTCAGGGTGCAGGGTGCTCAGTACTCAGGGTGCTCAGTGCTCAGTACTCGGGGTGCTGGGTGCTCAGTGCTCAGGGTGCTCAGTGCTCAGTGCTCGGGGTGTTGGGTGCTCAGTGCTCAGTGATCAGGGTGCTGGGTGCTCAGTACTCAGGGTGCTCGGTGCTCAGTACTCAGAGTTCTCAGTGCTCAGTACTCAGGGTGCTGGGTGCTCAGTGCTCAGGGTGCTGGGTGCTCAGTACTCAGGGTGCTCAGTGCTCAGTGCTCGGGGTGTTGGGTGCTCAGTGCTCAGTGCTCAGGGTGCTGGGTTTTCAGTACTCAGGGTGCAGGGTGCTCAGTACTCAGGGTGCTGGGTGCTCAGTGCACAGGGTGCTCAGTGCTCAGTACTCAGTGCTCAGGGTGCTGGGTGTTCAGTACTCAGGGTGCTGGGTGTTCAGTACTCGGTGTGCTGGGTGCTCAGTGCTCAGGGTGCTCAGTGCTCAGTACTCAGTGCTCAGGGTGCTCAGTGCTCAGTGCTCAGGGTGCTGGGTGTTCAGTACTCAGTGTGCTGGGTGCTCAGTGCTCAGGGTGCTCAGTGCTCAGTACTCAGTGCTCAGGGTACTCAGTGCTCAGTGCTCAGGGTGCTGGGTGTTCAGTACTCAGGGTGCTGGGTGATCAGTACTCAGGGTGCTGGGTGCTCAGTGCTCAGGGTGCTGGGTGCTCAATACTCTGGGTGTTGGGTGCTCAGTGCTCAGGGTGCTGGGTGCTCAGTGCTCAGGGTGCTGCGTGCTCAGTACTCAGGGTGCTGGGTGCTCAGTGCTCGAGGTGCTCGGTGCTCAGTACTCAAGGTGCTGGGTGCTCAGTGCTCAGGGTGCTGGGTGCTCAGTCCTCGGGGTGCTCCGTGCTCAGGGTGCTGGGTGCTCAGTGCTCGGGGTGCTCGGTGCTCAGTACTCAGGGTGCTGAGTGCTCAGTACTCAGGGTGATGGGTGCTCAGTACTCAGGGTGCTGGGTGCTCAGTGCTCGGGGTGCTGGGTGCTCAGTACTCAGGGTGCTGGGGGCTCAGTACTCAGGGTGCTGGGTGCTCAGTACTCAGGGTGCTCGGTTCTCAGTACTCAGGGTGCTGGGTGCTCATTCTCGGGGTGCTGGGTGCTCAGTGCTCGGGGTGCTGGGTGCTCAGTACTCAGGGTGCTGGGGGCTCAGTCCTTAGGGTGCTGGGTGCTCAGTACTCAGGGTGATCTGTTCTCAGTACTCAGGGTGATGGGTGCTCAGTGCTCGGGATGCTGGGTGCTCAGTACTCCGGGTGCTCAGTGCTCAGTACTCAGGGTGCTGGGTGCTCAGTACTCAGGGTGCTGGGTGCTCAGTGCTCGGCGTGCTCGGTGCTCAGTACTCGGGGTGCTGGGTGCTCAGTACTCGGGGTGCTGGGTGCTCAGGGCTCAGGGTGCTGGGTGCTCAGTTCTCGGGGTGCTGGGTGCTCAGTGCTGAGTGTGCTGGCTGCTCAGTGCTCAGGGTGCTGGGTGCTCAGTACAAAGGGTGCTCGGTGCTCAGTACTCAGGGTGCTCAGTGCTCAGTTCTAAGCGTGCTGGGTGCTCAGTGCTCAGGGTCCTCGGTGCTCAGTACTCAGGGAACTCAGTGCTCAGTACACAGCGTGCTTTGTGCTCAGTGCTGAGGGTGCTGGGTGCTCAGTACTCAGGGTGCTGGGTGCTCAGTACTCAGGGTGCTGGGTGCTCAGTACTCAGGGTGCTGGGTGCTCAGTGCTCGGGGTGCTCGGTGATCAGTACTCAGGGTGCTGGGTGCTCAGTGCTCAGGGTGCTGGGTACTCAATACTCAGGGTGCTGGGTGCTCATTACTCAGGGTGCTGGGTGCTCCGTGCTCAGGGTGCTGGGTGCTCAGTCCTCAGGGTGCTGGGTGCTCAGTACTCAGGGTGTTCGGTGATCAGTACTCAGGGTGCTCAGTGCTCAGTACTCAGGGTGCTGGTTGCTCAGTGCTCGGGGTGCTCGGTGCTCAGTACTCAGGGTGCTGGGTGCTCAGTACTCAGGGTTCTGGGTGGTCAGTACTCAGGGTGCTGGGTGCTCAGTACTCAGGGTGCTGGTTGCTCAGTACTCAGGGTGATGGGTGCACAGTGCTCAGGGTGCAGGGTGCTCAGTACTCAGGGTGCTGGGTGCTCAGTACTCAGGGTGATCGGTGCTTAGTACTCAGGGTGCTGGGTGCTCAGTGCTCAGGGTGCTGGGTACTCAGTACTCAGGGTGCTGGGTGCTCAGTACTCAGGGTGCTGGGTGCTCAGTGCTCAGGGTGCTGGGTGCTCAGTGCTCAGGGTGCTGGGTGCTCAGTACTCAGGGTGCTGGGTGCTCAGTGCTCAGGGTGATCGGTGCTCAGTACTCAGGGTGCTCACTACTCAGGGTGCTGGGTGCTCAGTGCTCAGGGTGCTGGGTGCTCAGTACTCAGGGTGCTGGGTGCTCAGTGCTCGCGGTGCTCGGTGCTCAGTACTCAAGGTGCTGGGTGCTCAGTGCTCAGGGTGCAGGGTGCTCAGTCCTCGGTGTGCTCCGTGCTCAGTGCTCAGGGTGCTGGGTGCTCAGTACTCAGGGTGCTTGGTGCTCAGTACTCAGGGTTTTCAGTGCTCAGGGTGCTGGGTGCTCAGTACTCAGGGTGCTCAGTGCTCAGTACTCGGGGTGCTTGGTGCTCAGTACTCAGGGTGCTCAGTGCTCAGTACTCGGGGTGCTGGGTGCTCAGTGCTCAGGGTGCTCAGTGCTCAGTGCTCGGGGTGTTAGGTGCTCAGTGCTCAGTGCTCAGGGTGCTGGGTGTTCAGTACTCAGGGTGCAGGGTGCTCAGTACTCAGGGTGCTGGGTGCTCAGTGCACAGGGATCTCAGTGCTCAGTACTCAGTGCTCAGGGTGCTGGGTGTTCAGTACTCAGGGTGCTGGGTGTTCAGTACTCGTTGTGCTGGGTGCTCAGTGCTCAGGGTGCTCAGTGCTCAGTACTCAGTGCTCAGGGTGCTCAATGCTCAGTGCTCAGGGTGCTGGGTGTTCAGTACTCGGTGTGCTGCGTGCTCAGTGCTCAGGGTGCTCAGTGCTCAGTACTCAGTGCTCAGGGTACTCAGTGCTCAGTGCTCTGGGTGCTGGGTGTTCAGTACTCAGGGTGCTGGGTGATCAGTACTCAGGGTGCTGGGTGCTCAGTGCTCAGGGTGCTGGGTGCTCAATACTCTGGGTGTTGGGTGCTCTGTGCTCAGGGTGCTGGGTGCTCAGTGCTCAGGGTGCTGCGTGCTCAGTACTCAGGGTGCAGGGTGCTCAGTGCTCGAGGTGCTCGGTGCTCAGTACTCAAGGTGCTGGGTGCTCAGTGCTCAGGGTGCTGGGTGCTCAGTCCTCGGGGTGCTCCGTGCTCAGGGTGCTGGGTGCTCAGTCCTCGGGGTGCTCAGTACTCAGGGTGCTGGGTGCTCAGTGCTCGGGGTGCTGGGTGCTCAGTACTCAGGGTGCTGGGGGCTCAGTACTCAGGGTGCTGGGTGCTCAGTACTCAGGGTGCTCGGTTCTCAGTACTCAGGGTGCTGGGTGCTCATTCTCGGGGTGCTGGGTGCTCAGTGCTCGGGGTGCTGGGTGCTCAGTACTCAGGGTGCTGGGGGCTCAGTCCTCAGGGTGCTGGGTGCTCAGTACTCAGGGTGATCTGTTCTCAGTACTCAGGGTGCTGGGTGCTCAGGGCTCAGGGTGCTGGGTGCTCAGTGCTCGGGGTGCTGGGTGCTCAGTGCTGAGTGTGCTGGCTGCTCAGTGCTCAGGGTGCTGGGTGCTCAGTACTCAGGGTGCTCAGTGCTCAGTTCTAAGCGTGCTGGGTGCTCAGTGCTCAGGGTCCTCGGTGCTCAGTACTCAGGGTGCTCAGTGCTCAGTACACAGCGTGCTTTGTGCTCAGTGCTGAGGGTGCTGGGTGCTCAGTACTCAGGGTGCTGGGTGCTCAGTACTCAGGGTGCTGGGTGCTCAGTACTCAGGGTGCTGGGTGCTCAGTGCTCGGGGTGCTCGGTGATCAGTACTCAGGGTGCTGGGTGCTCAGTGCTCAGTGTGCTGGGTACTCAATACTCAGGGTGCTGGGTGCTCAGTACTAAGGGTGCTGGGTGCTCAGTGCTCAGGGTGCTGGGTGCTCAGTCCTCAGGGTGCTGGGTGCTCAGTACTCAGGGTGTTCGGTGCTCAGTACTAAGGGTGCTGCGTGCTCAGTACTCAGGGTGCTGGGTGCTCAGTGCTCGAGGTGCTCGGTGCTCAGTACTCAAGGTGCTGGGTGCTCAGTGCTCAGGGTGCTGGGTGCTCAGTCCTCGGGGTGCTCCGTGCTCAGGGTGCTGGGTGCTCAGTGCTCGGGGTGCTCGGTGC
The DNA here is from genome assembly GCF_018167655.1 of Microtus oregoni. NCBI lineage: Eukaryota > Metazoa > Chordata > Mammalia > Rodentia > Cricetidae > Microtus > Microtus oregoni. The sequence goes on from NW_024543370.1 coordinate 161,436, forward strand.
TCAGTACTCAGGGTGCTGAGTGCTCAGTACTCAGGGTGATGGGTGCTCAGTACTCAGGGTGCTGGGTGCTCAGTGCTCGGGGTGCTGGGTGCTCAGTACTCAGGGTGCTGGGGGCTCAGTACTCAGGGTGCTGGGTGCTCAGTACTCAGGGTGCTCGGTTCTCAGTACTCAGGGTGCTGGGTGCTCATTCTCGGGGTGCTGGGTGCTCAGTGCTCGGGGTGCTGGGTGCTCAGTACTCAGGGTGCTGGGGGCTCAGTCCTCAGGGTGCTGGGTGCTCAGTACTCAGGGTGATCTGTTCTCAGTACTCAGGGTGATGGGTGCTCAGTGCTCGGGATGCTGGGTGCTCAGTACTCCGGGTGCTCAGTGCTCAGTACTCAGGGTGCTGGGTGCTCAGTACTCAGGGTGCTGGGTGCTCAGTGCTCGGCGTGCTCGGTGCTCAGTACTCGGGGTGCTGGGTGCTCAGTACTCGGGGTGCTGGGTGCTCAGGGCTCAGGGTGCTGGGTGCTCAGTGCTCGGGGTGCTGGGTGCTCAGTGCTGAGTGTGCTGGCTGCTCAGTGCTCAGGGTGCTGGGTGCTCAGTACTCAGGGTGCTCGGTGCTCAGTACTCAGGGTGCTCAGTGCTCAGTTCTAAGCGTGCTGGGTGCTCAGTGCTCAGGGTCCTCGGTGCTCAGTACTCAGGGTGCTCAGTGCTCAGTACACAGCGTGCTTTGTGCTCAGTGCTGAGGGTGCTGGGTCCTCAGTACTCAGGGTGCTGGGTGCTCAGTACTCAGGGTGCTGGGTGCTCAGTACTCAGGGTGCTGGGTGCTCAGTGCTCGGGGTGCTCGGTGATCAGTACTCAGGGTGCTGGGTGCTCAGTGCTCAGGGTGCTGGGTACTCAATACTCAGGGTGCTGGGTGCTCAGTACTCAGGGTGCTGGGTGCTCAGTGCTCAGGGTGCTGGGTGCTCAGTCCTCAGGGTGCTGGGTGCTCAGTACTCAGGGTGATCGGTGCTTAGTACTCAGGGTGCTGGGTGCTCAGTGCTCAGGGTGCTGGGTACTCAGTACTCAGGGTGCTGGGTGCTCAGTGCTCAGGGTGCTGGGTGCTCAGTCCTCAGGGTGCTGGGTGCTCAGTACTCAGGGTGCTGGGTGCTCAGTACTCAGGGTGCTGGGTGCTCAGTGCTCGGGGTGCTCGGTGATCAGTACTCAGGGTGCTGGGTGCTCAGTGCTCAGGGTGCTGGGTACTCAATACTCAGGGTGCTGGGTGCTCAGTACTCAGGGTGCTGGGTGCTCAGTGCTCAGGGTGCTGGGTGCTCAGTCCTCAGGGTGCTGGGTGCTCAGTACTCAGGGTGATCGGTGCTTAGTACTCAGGGTGCTGGGTGCTCAATACTCAGGGTGCTGGGTGCTCAGTACTCAGGGTGCTGGGTGCTCAGTGCTCAGGGTGCTGGGTGCTCAGTCCTCAGGGTGCTGGGTGCTCAGTACTCAGGGTGCTGGGTGCTCTGTACTCAGGGTGCTGGGTGCTCAGTGCTCGGGGTGCTCGGTGATCAGTACTCAGGGTGCTGGGTGCTCAGTGCTCAGGGTGCTGGGTACTCAATACTCAGGGTGCTGGGTGCTCAGTACTCAGGGTGCTGGGTGCTCAGTGCTCAGGGTGCTGGGTGCTCAGTCCTCAGGGTGCTGGGTGCTCAGTACTCAGGGTGCTGGGTGCTCAGTGCTCAGGGTGCTGGGTGCTCAGTGCTCAGGGTGCTGGGTGCTCAGTACTCAGGGTGCTGGGTGCTCAGTACTCAGGGTGATCGGTGCTCAGTACTCAGGGTGCTCACTACTCAGGGTGCTGGGTGCCCAGTGCTCAGGGTGCTGGGTGCTCAGTACTCAGGGTGCTGGGTGCTCAGTGCTCGCGGTGCTCGGTGCTCAGTACTCAAGGTGCTGGGTGCTCAGTGCTCAGGGTGCAGGGTGCTCAGTCCTCGGGGTGCTCCGTGCTCAGTGCTCAGGGTGCTGGGTGCTCAGTACTCAGGGTGCTCGGTGCTCAGTACTCAGGGTTTTCAGTGCTCAGGGTGCTGGGTGCTCAGTACTCAGGGTGCTCAGTGCTCAGTACTCGGGGTGCTTGGTGCTCAGTACTCAGGGTGCTCAGTGCTCAGTACTCGGGGTGCTGGGTGCTCAGTGCTCAGTGTGCTCAGTGCTCAGTGCTCGGGGTGTTGGGTGCTCAGTGCTCAGTGCTCAGGGTGCTGGGTGTTCAGTACTCAGGGTGCAGGGTGCTCAGTACTCAGGGTGCTGGGTGCTCAGTGCACAGGGTCCTCAGTGCTCAGTACTCAGTGCTCAGGGTGCTGGGTGTTCAGTACTCAGGGTGCTGGGTGTTCAGTACTCGGTGTGCTGGGTGCTCAGTGCTCAGGGTGCTCAGTGCTCAGTACTCAGTGCTCAGAGTGCTCAGTGCTCAGTGCTCAGGGTGCTGGGTGTTCAGTACTCGGTGTGCTGCGTGCTCAGTGCTCAGGGTGCTCAGTGCTCAGTACTCAGTGCTCAGGGTACTCAGTGCTCAGTGCTCAGGGTGCTGGGTGTTCAGTACTCAGGGTGCTGGGTGATCAGTACTCAGGGTGCTGGGTGCTCAGTGCTCAGGGTGCTGGGTGCTCAATACTCTGGGTGTTGGGTGCTCTGTGCTCAGGGAGCTGGGTGCTCAGTGCTCAGGGTGCTGCGTGCTCAGTACTCAGGGTGCTGGGTGCTCAGTGCTCGAGGTGCTCGGTGCTCAGTACTCAAGGTGCTGGGTGCTCAGTGCTCAGGGTGCTGGGTGCTCAGTCCTCGGGGTGCTCCGTGCTCAGGGTGCAGGGTGCTCAGTGCTCGGGGTGCTCGGTGCTCAGTACTCAGGGTGCTGAGTGCTCAGTACTCAGGGTGATGGGTGCTCAGTACTCAGGGTGCTGGGTGCTCAGTGGTCGGGGTGCTGGGTGCTCAGTACTCAGGGTGCTGGGGGCTCAGTACTCAGGGTGCTGGGTGCTCAGTACTCAGGGTGCTCGGTTCTCAGTACTCAGGGTGCTGGGTGCTCATTCTCGGGGTGCTGGGTGCTCAGTGCTCGGGGTGCTGGGTGCTCAGTACTCAGGGTGCTGGGGGCTCAGTCCTCAGGGTGCTGGGTGCTCAGTACTCAGGGTGATCTGTTCTCAGTACTCAGGGTGATGGGTGCTCAGTGCTCGGGATGCTGGGTGCTCAGTACTCCGGGTGCTCAGTGCTCAGTACTCAGGGTGCTGGGTGCTCAGTACTCAGGGTGCTGGGTGCTCAGTGCTCGGCGTGCTCGGTGCTCAGTACTCGGGGTGCTGGGTGCTCAGTACTCGGGGTGCTGGGTGCTCAGGGCTCAGGGTGCTGGGTGCTCAGTGCTCGGGGTGCTGGGTGCTCAGTGCTGAGTGTGCTGGCTGCTCAGTGCTCAGGGTGCTGGGTGCTCAGTACTCAGGGTGCTCAGTGCTCAGTTCTAAGCGTGCTGGGTGCTCAGTGCTCAGGGTCCTCGGTGCTCAGTACTCAGGGTGCTCAGTGCTCAGTACACAGCGTGCTTTGTGGTCAGTGCTGAGGGTGCTGGTTGCTCAGTACTCAGGGTGCTGGGTGCTCAGTACTCAGGGTGCTGGGTGCTCAGTACTCAGGGTGCTGGGTGCTCAGTGCTCGGGGTGCTCGGTGATCAGTACTCAGGGTGCTGGGTGCTCAGTGCTCAGGGTGCTGGGTACTCAATACTCAGGGTGCTGGGTGCTCAGTACTCAGGGTGCTGGGTGCTCAGTGCTCAGGGTGCTGGGTGCTCTGTCCTCAGGGTGCTGGGTGCTCAGTACTCAGGGTGCTCGGTGCTCAGTACTCAGGGTGCTCAGTGCTCAGTTCTAAGCGTGCTGGGTGCTCAGTGCTCAGGGTCCTCGGTGCTCAGTACTCAGGGTGCTCAGTGCTCAGTACACAGCGTGCTTTGTGCTCAGTGCTGAGGGTGCTGGGTTCTCAGTACTCAGGGTGCTGGGTGCTCAGTACTCAGGGTGCTGGGTGCTCAGTACTCAGGGTGCTGGGTGCTCAGTGCTCGGGGTGCTCGGTGATCAGTACTCAGGGTGCTGGGTGCTCAGTGCTCAGGGTGCTGGGTACTCAATACTCAGGGTGCTGGGTGCTCAGTACTCAGGGTGCTGGGTGCTCAGTGCTCAGGGTGCTGGGTGCTCAGTCCTCAGGGTGCTGGGTGCTCAGTACTCAGGGTGCTCAGTGCTCAGTACTCAGGGTGCTGGTTGCTCAGTGCTCGGGGTGCTCGGTGCTCAGTACTCAGGGTGCTGGGTGCTCAGTACTCAGGGTGCTCGGTGCTCAGTACTCAGGGTGCTCAGTGCTCAGTTCTAAGCGTGCTGGGTGCTCAGTGCTCAGGGTCCTCGGTGCTCAGTACTCAGGGTGCTCAGTGCTCAGTACACAGCGTGCTTTGTGCTCAGTGCTGAGGGTGCTGTGTCCTCAGTACTCAGGGTGCTGGGTGCTCAGTACTCAGGGTGCTGGGTGCTCAGTACTCAGGGTGCTGGGTGCTCAGTGCTCGGGGTGCTCGGTGATCAGTACTCAGGGTGCTGGGTGCTCAGTGCTCAGGGTGCTGGGTACTCAATACTCAGGGTGCTGGGTGCTCAGTACTCAGGGTGCTGGGTGCTCAGTGCTCAGGGTGCTGGGTGCTCAGTCCTCAGGGTGCTGGGTGCTCAGTACTCAGGGTGATCGGTGCTTAGTACTCAGGGTGCTGGGTGCTCAGTGCTCAGGGTGCTGGGTACTCAGTACTCAGGGTGCTGGGTGCTCAGTACTCAGGGTGCTGGGTGCTCAGTGCTCAGGGTGCTGGGTGCTCAGTGCTCAGGGTGCTGGGTGCTCAGTACTCAGGGTGCTGGGTGCTCAGTACTCAGGGTGATCGGTGCTCAGTACTCAGGGTGCTCACTACTCAGGGTGCTGGGTGCTCAGTGCTCAGGGTGCTGGGTGCTCAGTACTCAGGGTGCTGGGTGCTCAGTGCTCGCGGTGCTCGGTGCTCAGTACTCAAGGTGCTGGGTGCTCAGTGCTCAGGGTGCAGGGTGCTCAGTCCTCGGGGTGCTCCGTGCTCAGTGCTCAGGGTGCTGGGTGCTCAGTACTCAGGGTGCTCGGTGCTCAGTACTCAGGGTTTTCAGTGCTCAGGGTGCTGGGTGCTCAGTACTCAGGGTGCTCAGTGCTCAGTACTCGGGGTGCTTGGTGCTCAGTACTCAGGGTGCTCAGTGCTCAGTACTCTGGGTGCTGGGTGCTCAGTGCTCAGGGTGCTCAGTGCTCAGTGCTCGGGGTGTTGGGTGCTCAGTGCTCAGTGCTCAGGGTGCTGGGTGTTCAGTACTCAGGGTGCAGGGTGCTCAGTACTCAGGGTGCTGGGTGCTCAGTGCACAGGGTCCTCAGTGCTCAGTACTCAGTGCTCAGGGTGCTGGGTGTTCAGTACTCAGGGTGCTGGGTGTTCAGTACTCGGTGTGCTGGGTGCTCAGTGCTCAGGGTGCTCAGTGCTCAGTACTCAGTGCTCAGGGTGCTCAGTGCTCAGTGCTCAGGGTGCTGGGTGTTCAGTACTCGGTGTGCTGCGTGCTCAGTGCTCAGGGTGCTCAGTGCTCAGTACTCAGTGCTCAGGGTACTCAGTGCTCAGTGCTCAGGGTGCTGGGTGTTCAGTACTCAGGGTCCTGGGTGATCAGTACTCAGGGTGCTGGGTGCTCAGTGCTCAGGGTGCTGGGTGCTCAATACTCTGGGTGTTGGGTGCTCTGTGCTCAGGGTGCTGGGTGCTCAGTGCTCAGGGTGCTGCGTGCTCAGTACTCAGGGTGCTGGGTGCTCAGTGCTCGAGGTGCTCGGTGCTCAGTACTCAAGGTGCTGGGTGCTCAGTGCTCAGGGTGCTGGGTGCTCAGTCCTCGGGGTGCTCCGTGCTCAGGGTGCTGGGTGCTCAGTGCTCGGGGTGCTCGGTGCTCAGTACTCAGGGTGCTGAGTGCTCAGTACTCAGGGTGATGGGTGCTCAGTACTCAGGGTGCTGGGTGCTCAGTGGTCGGGGTGCTGGGTGCTCAGTACTCAGGGTGCTGGGGGCTCAGTACTCAGGGTGCTGGGTGCTCAGTACTCAGGGTGCTCGGTTCTCAGTACTCAGGGTGCTGGGTGCTCATTCTCGGGGTGCTGGGTGCTCAGTGCTCGGGGTGCTGGGTGCTCAGTACTCAGGGTGCTGGGGGCTCAGTCCTCAGGGTGCTGGGTGCTCAGTACTCAGGGTGATCTGTTCTCAGTACTCAGGGTGATGGGTGCTCAGTGCTCGGGATGCTGGGTGCTCAGTACTCCGGGTGCTCAGTGCTCAGTACTCAGGGTGCTGGGTGCTCAGTACTCAGGGTGCTGGGTGCTCAGTGCTCGGCGTGCTCGGTGCTCAGTACTCGGGGTGCTGGGTGCTCAGTACTCGGGGTGCTGGGTGCTCAGGGCTCAGGGTGCTGGGTGCTCAGTGCTCGGGGTGCTGGGTGCTCAGTGCTGAGTGTGCTGGCTGCTCAGTGCTCAGGGTGCTGGGTGCTCAGTACTCAGGGTGCTCAGTGCTCAGTTCTAAGCGTGCTGGGTGCTCAGTGCTCAGGATCCTCGGTGCTCAGTACTCAGGGTGCTCAGTGCTCAGTACACAGCGTGCTTTGTGCTCAGTGCTGAGGGTGCTGGGTGCTCAGTACTCAGGGTGCTGGGTGCTCAGTACTCAGGGTGCTGGGTGCTCAGTACTCAGGGTGCTGGGTGCTCAGTGCTCGGGGTGCTCGGTGATCAGTACTCAGGGTGCTGGGTGCTCAGTGCTCAGGGTGCTGGGTACTCAATACTCAGGGTGCTGGGTGCTCAGTACTCAGGGTGCTGGGTGCTCAGTGCTCAGGGTGCTGGGTGCTCTGTCCTCAGGGTGCTGGGTGCTCAGTACTCAGGGTGTTCGGTGCTCAGTACTCAGGGTGCTCAGTGCTCAGTACTCAGGGTGCTGGTTGCTCAGTGCTCGGGGTGCTCGGTGCTCAGTACTCAGGGTGCTGGGTGCTCAGTACTCAGGGTTCTGGGTGCTCAGTACTCAGGGTGCTGGGTGCTCAGTACTCAGGGTGCTGGGTGCTCAGTACTCAGGGTGATGGGTGCACAGTGCTCAGGGTGCTGGGTGCTCAGTACTCAGGGTGCTGGGTGCTCAGTACTCAGAGTGATCGGTGCTTAGTACTCAGGGTGCTGGGTGCTCAGTGCTCAGGGTGCTGGGTACTCAGTACTCAGGGTGCTGGGTGCTCAGTACTCAGGGTGCTGGGTGTTCAGTGCTCAGGGTGCTGGGTGCTCAGTGCTCAGGGTGCTGGGTGCTCAGTACTCAGGGTGCTGGGTGCTCAGTGCTCAGGGTGATCGGTGCTCAGTACTCAGGGTGCTCACTACTCAGGGTGCTGTGTGCTCAGTGCTCAGGGTGCTGGGAGCTCAGTACTCAGGGTGCTGGGTGCTCAGTGCTCGCGGTGCTCGGTGCTCAGTACTCAAGGTGCTGAGTGCTCAGTGCTCAGGGTGCAGGGTGCTCAGTCCTCGGGGTGCTCCGTGCTCAGTGCTCAGGGTGCTGGGTGCTCAGTACTCAGGGTGCTCGGTGCTCAGTACTCAGGGTTTTCAGTGCTCAGGGTGCTGGGTGCTCAGTACTCAGGGTGCTCAGTGCTCAGTACTCGGGGTGCTGGGTGCTCAGTACTCAGGGTCCTCAGTGCTCAGTACTCGGGGTGCTGGGTGCTCAATGCTCAGTGTGCTCAGTGCTCAGTGCTAAGGGTGCTGGGTGCTCTGTGCTCGGGGCACTGGGTGCTCAGTGCTCGGGGTGCTGGGTGCTCAGTACTCAGGGTGCTGTGTGCTCAGTGCTCAGTACTCAGCGTGCTGGGTGCTCAGTGCTCAGTGTGTTGGGTGCTCAGTACTCAGGGTGCTGGGTGCTCAGTGCTCAGTGCTCAGGGTGCTCATTGCTCAGGGTGCTGGGTGCTCAGGGTGCTGGGTGCTCAGTGCTCGGGGTGCTGGGTGCTCAGTGCTCAGTGCTCAGGGTGCTGGGTGCTCAGTGCTCAGTGTTCAGGGTGCTGGGTGTTCAGTACTCAGGGTGCTCGGTGCTTAGTGCTCGGGGTGCTGGGTGCTCAGTACTCAGGGTGCTTGGTGCTCAGTGCTCGGGGTGCTGGGTGCTCAGTGCTCATCTTGATCAATGCTCAGTACTCAGGGTGCTGGGTGCTCAGTGCTCAGGGTGCTGGGTGCTCAGTCCTCAGGGTGCTCAGTACTCAGGGTGCTCGGTGCTCAGTGCTCAGTACTCAGGGTGCTCAGTACTCAGGGTGCTGGGTGCTCAGTGCTCAGGGTGCTGGTTGCTCAGTACTCAGGGTGCTGGGTGCTCAGTACTCAGGTTACTGGGTGCTCAGTGCTCAGGGTGCTCTGTGGTCAGTACTCAGGGTGCTGGGTGCTCAGTGCTCGGGGTGCTGCGTGCTCAGTACTCAGGGTTCTGGGTGCTCAGTGCTCACGGTGCTGGGTACTCAGTGCTCAGGGTGCTGGGTGCTCAGTACTCAGGGTGCTGGGTGCTCAGTGCTCGGGGTGCTCGGTGCTCAGTACTCAAGGTGCTGGGTGCTCATTACTCAGGGTGCTGGGTGCTCAGTGCTCGGGGTGCTCGGTGCTCAGTACTCGGGGTGCTGGTTGCTCAGTACTCGGGGTGCTGGGTGCTCAGTGCTCAGGGTGCTGGGTGTTCAGTACTCATGGTGCTGGGTGCTCAGTACTCAGGGTGCGGGGTGCTCAGTGCTCAGGGTGCTCAGTGCTCAGTACTCAGAGCTCAGGGTGCTGGGTGTTCAGTGCTCAGGGTGCTGGGTGCTCATTGCTCAGGGTGCTGGGTGCTCAGTGCTCGAGGTGCTCGGTGCTCAGTACTCAAGGTGCTGGGTGCTCAGTGCTCAGGGTGCTGGGTGCTCAGTGCTCGGGGTGCTCTGTGCTCAGGGTGCTGGGTGCTCAGTGCTCGGGGTGCCCGGTGCTCAGTACTCAGGGTGCTGAGTGCTCAGTACTCAGGGTGATGGGTGCTAGTACTCAGGGTGCTCGGTGCTCAGTGCTCAGGGTGCTGGGTGCTCAGTACTCAGGGTGCTGGGTTCTCAGTGCTCGGGGTGCTGGGTGCTCAGTACTCAGGGTGCTGGGGGCTCAGTACTCAGGGTGCTGGGTGCTCAGTACTCACGGTGCTCGGTTCTCAGTACTCAGGGTGCTGGGTGCTCATTCTCGGGGTGCTGCGTGCTCAGTGCTCAGGGTGCTGGGTGCTCAGTGATCGGGGTGCTGGGTGCTCAGTGCTGAGTGTGCTGGCTGCTCAGTGCTCAGGGTGCTGGGTGCTCAGTACTCAGGGTGCTCGGTGCTCAGTACTCAGGGTGCTCAGTGCTCAGTACTCAGCGTGCTGGGTGCTCAGTGCTCAGGGTCCTCGGTGCTCAGTACTCAGGGTGCTCAGTGCTCAGTACTCAGCGTGCTTTGTGCTCAGTGCTCAGGGTACTGGGTGCTCAGTACTCAGGGTGCTGGGTGCTCTGTACTCAGGGTGCTGGGTGCTCAGTACTCAGGGTGCTGGGTGCTCAGTGCTCAGGGTGCTGGGTGCTCAGTACTCAGGGTGCTGGGTGCTTAGTGCTCGAGGTGCTCGGTGCTCAGTACTCAAGGTGCTGGGTTCTCAGTGCTCAGGGTGCTGGGTGCTCAGTCCTCGGGGTGCTCCGTGCTCAGGGTGCTGGGTGCTGAGTGCTCAGGGTGCTGGGTGCTCAGTGCTCGGGTGCTCGGTGCTCAGTGCTCAGTACTCAGGGTGCTGGGTGCTCAGTGCTCGGTGTGCTGGGTGCTCAGTACTCAGGGTGCTGGGTGCTCAGTGCTCAGGGTGCTGGGTGCTCAGTGCTCAGGGTGCTGGGTGCTCAGTGATCGGGGTGCTGGGTGCTCAGTGCTCAGGGTGATCGGTGCTCAGTGCTCAGGGTGCTGGGTGCTCAGTCCTCAGGGTGCTCAGTGCTCAAGGTCCTGGGTGCTCAGTGCTCGGGGTGCTCGGTGCTCAGTACTCAGGGTGCTGAGTGCTCAGTACTCAGGGTGCTGGGTGCTCAGTACTCAGGGTGCTGGGTGCTCAGTACTCAGGTTGCTGGGTGCTCAGTGCTCAGGGTGCTGGGTGCTCAGTGCTCAGGGTGCTGGGTGCTCAGTGCTCGGGGTGCTGGGTGCTCAGTGCTCGGGGTGCTGGGTGCTCAGTGCTCAGTGCTCAGGGTGCTGGGTGCTCAGTGCTCAGTGCTCAGGGTGCTGGTTGCTCAGTACTCAGGGTGCTGGGTGCTCAGTACTCAGGGTGCTGGGTGCTCAGTGCTCAGGGTGCTGGGTGCTCAGTACTCAGGGTGCTGGGTGCTCAGTGCTCGGGGTGCTGGGTGCTCCGTGCTCGGGGTGCTGGGTGCTCAGTGCTCATGGTGCTGGGTGCTCAGTACTCAGGGTGCTGGGTGCTCAGTGCTCGGGGTGCTCGGTGCTCAGTACTCAAGGTGCTGGGTGCTCAGTGCTCAGGGTGCTGGGTGCTCAGTCCTCGGGGTGCACCGTGCTCAGTGATCAGGGTGCTGGGTGCTCAGTACTCAGGGTGCTCGGTGCTCAGTACTCAGGGTTCTTAGTGCTCAGTACTCAGGGTGCTGGGTGCTCAGTGCTCAGGGTGCTGGGTGCTCAGTACTCAGGGTGCTCAGTGCTCAGTACTCGGGGTGCTTGGTGCTCAGTACTCAGGGTGCTCAGTGCTCAGTACTCGGGGTGCTGGGTGCTCAGTGCTCAGGGTGCTCAGTGCTCAGTGCTCGGGGTGTTGGGTGCTCAGTGCTCAGTGCTCAGGGTGCTGGGTGTTCAGTACTCAGGGTGCAGGGTGCTCAGTACTCAGGGTGCTGGGTGCTCAGTGCTCAGGGTGCTCAGTGATCAGTACTCAGTGCTCAGGGTGCTGGGTGTTCAGTACTCGGTGTGCAGGGTGCTCAGTGCTGAGGGTGCTCAGTGCTCAGTACTCAGTGCTCAGGGTGCTCAGTGCTCAGTGCTCAGGGTGCTGGGTGTTCAGTACTGGGTGTGCTGGGTGCTCAGTGCTCAGGGTGCTCAGTGCTCAGTACTCAGTGCTCAGGGTACTCAGTGCTCAGTGCTCAGGGTGCTGGGTGTTCAGTACTCAGGGTGCTGGGTGATCAGTACTCAGGGTGCTGGGTGCTCAGTGCTCAGGGTGCTGGGTGCTCAGTACTCTGGGTGTTGGGTGCTCAGTGCTCAGGGTGCTGGGTGCTCAGTGCTCAGGGTGCTGGGTGCTCAGTGCTCGAGGTGCTCGGTGCTCAGTACTCAAGGTGCTGGGTGCTCAGTGCTCAGGGTGCTGGGTGCTCAGTCCTCGGGGTGCTCCGTGCTCAGGGTGCTGGGTGCTCAGTGCTCGGGGTGCTCGGTGCTCAGTACTCAGGGTGCTGAGTGCTCAGTACTCAGGGTGATGGGTGCTCAGTACTCAGGGTGCTGGGTGCTCAGTGCTCGGGGTGCTGGGTGCTCAGTACTCAGGGTGCTGGGGGCTCAGTACTCAGGGTGCTGGGTGCTCAGTACTCAGGGTGCTCGGTTCTCAGTACTCAGGGTGCTGGGTGCTCATTCTCGGGGTGCTGGGTGCTCAGTGCTCGGGGTGCTGGGTGCTCAGTACTCAGGGTGCTGTGGGCTCAGTACTCAGGGTGCTGGGTGCTCAGTACTCAGGGTGATCTGTTCTCAGTACTCAGGGTGCTGGGTGCTCAGTGCTCGGGATGCTGGGTGCTCAGTACTCGGGGTGCTCAGTGCTCAGTACTCAGGGTGCTGGGTGCTCAGTACTCAGGGTGCTGGGTGCTCAGTGCTCGGGGTGCTCGGTGCTCAGTACTCGGGGTGCTGGGTGCTCAGTACTCGGGGTGCTGGGTGCTCAGTGCTCAGGGTGCTGGGTGCTCAGTGCTCGGGGTGCTGGGTGCTCAGTGCTGAGTGTGCTGGCTGCTCAGTGCTCAGGGTGCTGGGTGCTCAGTACTCAGGGTGCTCGGTGCTCAGTACTCAGGGTGCTCAGTGCTCAGTACACAGCGTGCTGGGTGCTCAGTGCTCAGGGTCCTCGGTGCTCAGTACTCAGGGTGCTCAGTGCTCAGTACACAGCGTGCTTTGTGCTCAGTGCTGAGGGTGCTGGGTGCTCAGTACTGAGGGTGCTGGGTGCTCAGTACTCAGGGTGCTGGGTGCTCAGTACTCAGGGTGCTGGGTGCTCAGTGCTCGGGGTGCTCAGTGATCAGTACTCAGGGTGCTGGGTGCTCAGTGCTCAAGGTGCTGGGTACTCAGTACTCAGGGTGCTGGGTGCTCAGTGCTCAGGGTGCTGGGTGCTCAGTCCTCAGGGTGCTGGGTGCTCAGTACTCAGGGTGTTCGGTGCTCAGTACTCAGGGTGCTCGGTGCTCAGTACTCAGGATGCTGGTTGCTCAGTGCTCGGGGTGCTCGGTGCTCAGTACTCAGTGTGCTGGGTGCTCAGTACTCAGGGTGCTGGGTGCTCAGTACTCAGGGTGCTGGGTGCTCAGTGCTCAGGGTGCTGGGTGCTCAGTACTCAGGGTGCTGGGTGCACAGTGCTCAGGGTGCTGGGTGCTCAGTACTCAGGGTGCTGGGTGCTCAGTACTCAGGGTGATCGGTGCTTAGTACTCAGGGTGCTGGGTGCTCATTGCTCAGGGTGCTGGGTACTCAGTACTCAGGGTGCTGGGTGCTCAGTACTCAGGGTGCTGGGTGCTCAGTGCTCAGGGTGCTGGGTGCTCAGTGCTCAGGGTGCTGGGTGCTCAGTACTCAGGGTGCTGGGTGCTCAGTGCTCAGGGTGATCGGTGCTCAGTACTCAGGGTGCTCAGTACTCAGGGTGCTGGGTGCTCAGTGCTCAGGGTGCTGGGTGCTCAGTACTCAGGGTGCTGGGTGCTCAGTGCTCGGGGTGCTGGGTGCTCAGTGCTCAGGGTGATCGGTGCTCAGTACTCAAGGCGCTGGGTGCTCAGTCCTTGGGGTGCTGGGTGCTCAGTGCTCGGGGTGCTGTGTGCTCAGTGCTCAGTGCTCAGGCTGCTGGGTGCTCAGTGCTCAGTGCTCAGGGTGCTGGGTGCTCAGTTCTCAGGGTGCTGGGTGCTCAGTACTCTGTGTGTTGGGTGCTCAGTACGCAGGGTGCTGGGTGCTCAGTGCTCAGGGTGCTGGGTGCTCAGTACTCAGGGTGCTGGGTGCTCAGTGCTCGCGGTGCTCGGTGCTCAGTACTCAAGGTGCTGGGTGCTCAGTGCTCAGGGTGCAGGGTGCTCAGTCCTCGGGGTGCCCCGTGCTCAGTGCTCAGGATGCTGGGTGCTCAGTACTTAGGGTGCTCGGTGCTCAGTACTCAGGGTTTTCAGTGCTCTGGGTGCTGGATGCTCAGTACTCAGGGTGCTCAGTGCTCAGTACTCGGGGTGCTGGGTGCTCAGTACTCAGGGTGCTCAGTGCTCAGTACTCAGGGTGCTGGGTGCTCAGTGCTCAGTGTGCTCAGTGCTCAGTGCTCGGGGTGCTGGGTGCTCAGTGCTCGGGGCGCTGGGTGCTCAGTGTTCGGGGTGCTGGGTGCTCAGTACTCAGGGTGCTGTGTGCTCAGTGCTCATTACTCAGCGTGCTGGGTGCTCAGTGCTCAGAGTGTTGGGTGCTCAGTACTCAGGGTGCTGGGTGCTCAGTGCTCAGTGCACAGGGTGCTCATTGCTCAGGGTGCTGGGTGCTCAGGGTGCTGGGTGCTCAGTGCTCGGGGTGCTGGGTGCTCAGTGCTCAGGGTGCTGGGTGCTCAGTGCTCAGTGCTCAGGGTGCTGGGTGTTCAGTACTCAGGGTGCTCGGTGCTTAGTGCTCGGGGTGCTGGGTGCTCAGTACTCAGGTGCTGGGTGCTCAGTGCTCATGGTGATCAATGCTCAGTACTCAGGTGCTGGGTGCTCAGTGCTCATGGTGATCAATGCTCAGTACTCAGGGTGCGGGGTGCTCAGTGCTCAGGGTGCTGGGTGCTCAGTCCTCAGGGTGCTCAGTACTCAGGGTGCTCGGTGCTCAGTGCTCAGTACTCAGGGTGCTCAGTACTCAGGGTGCTGGGTGCTCAGTGCTCAGGGTGCTGGTTGCTCAGTACTCAGGGTGCTGGGTTCTCAGTACTCAGGTTACTGGGTGCTCAGTGCTCAGGGAGCTCTGTGGTCAGTACTCAGGGTGCTGGGTGCTCAGTGCTCGGGGTGCTGCGTGCTCAGTACTCAGGGTGCTGGGTGCTCAGTGCTCACGGTGCTGGGTACTCAGTGCTCAGGGTGCTGGGTGCTCAGTACTCAGGGTGCTGGGTGCTCAGTGCTCGGGGTGCTCGGTGCTCAGTACTCAAGGTGCTGGGTGCTCAGTGCTCAGGGTGCTGGGTGCTCAGTGCTCGGGCTGCTCGGTGCTCAGTACTCGGGGTGCTGGTTGCTCAGTACTCGGGCTGCTGGGTGCTCAGTGCTCAGTGCTCAGGGTGCTGGGTGTTCAGTACTCATGGTGCTGGGTGCTCAGTACTCAGGGTGCTGGGTGCTCAGTGCTCAGGGTGCTCAGTGCTCAGTACTCAGTGCTCAGGGTGCTGGGTGTTCAGTACTCAGGGTGCTGGGTGTTCAGTACTCGGTGTGCTGGGTGCTCAGTGCTCAGGGTGCTGGGTGCTCAGTACTCAGTGCTCAGGGTGCTCAGTGCTCAGTGCTCAGGGTGCTCGGTGTTCAGTACTCAGGGTGCTGGGTGTTCAGTACTCGGTGTGCTGTGTGCTCAGTGCTCAGGGTGCTCAGTGATCAGTACTCAGTGCTCAGGGTACTCACTGCTCAGTACTCAGGGTGCTGGGTGCTCAGTACTCAGGGTGCTGGGTGCTCAGTGCTCAGGGTGCTGGGTGCTCAGTACTCTGGGTGTTGGGTGCTCAGTGCTCAGGGTGCTGGGTGCTCAGTGCTCAGGGTGCTGCGTGCTCAGTACTCAGGGTGCTGGGTGCTCAGCGCTCGAGGTGCTCAGTGCTCAGTACTCAAGGTGCTGGGTGCTCAGTGCTCAGGGTGCTGGGTGCTCAGTCCTCGGGGTGCTCCGTGCTCAGGGTGCTGGGTGCTCAGTGCTCGGGATGCTCGGTGCTCAGTACTCAGGGTGCTGAGTGCTCAGTACTCAGGGTGATGGGTGCTCAGTACTCAGGGTGCTGGGTGCTCAGTGCTCGGGGTGCTGGGTGCTCAGTACTCAGGGTGCTGGGGGCTCAGTACTCAGGGTGCTGGGTGCTCAGTACTCAGGGTGCTCGGTTCTCAGTACTCAGGGTGCTGGGTGCTCATTCTCGGGGTGCTGGGTGCTCAGTGCTCGGGGTGCTGGGTGCTCAGTACTCAGGGTGCTGGGGGCTCAGTACTCAGGGTGCTGGGTGCTCAGTACTCAGGGTGATCTGTTCTCAGTACTCAGGGTGCTGGGTGCTCAGTGCTCGGGATGCTGGGTGCTCAGTACTCGGGGTGCTCAGTGCTCAGTACTCAGGGTGCTGGGTGCTCAGTACTCAGGGTGCTGGGTGCTCAGTGCTCGGGGTGCTCGGTGCTGAGTACTCGGGGTGCTGGGTTCTCAGTACTCAGGGTGTTGGGTGCTCAGTGCTCAGGGTGCTGGGTGCTCAGTGATCGGGGTGCTGGGTGCTCAGTGCTGAGTGTGCTGGCTGCTCAGTGCTCAGGGTACTGGGTGCTCAGTACTCAGGGTGCTCGGTGCTCAGTAACCAGGGTGCTCAGTGCTCAGTACTCAGCGTGCTGGGTGCTCAGTGCTCAGGGTCCTCGGTGCTCAGTACTCAGGGTGCTCAGTGCTCAGTACTCAGCGTGCTTTGTGCTCAGTGCTCAGGATGCTGGGTGCTCAGTACTCAGGGTGCTGGGTGCTCAGTACTCAGGGTGCTGGGTGCTCTGTGCTGGGGGGTGCTGGGTGCTCAGTGCTCAGGGTGCTGGGTGCTCAGTGCTCAGGGTGCTGGGTGCTCAGTACTCAGGGTGCTGTGTGCTTAGTGCTCGAGGTGCTCGGTGCTCAGTACTCAAGGTGCTGGGTTCTCAGTGCTCAGGGTGCTGGGTGCTCAGTCCTCGGGGTGCTCCGTGCTCATTGTGCTGGGTGCTGAGTGCTCAGGGTGCTGGGTGCTCAGTGCTCGGGTGCTCGGTGCTCAGTGCTCAGGGTCCTGGGTGCTCAGTACTCAGGGTCCTGGTTGCTTAGTACTCAGGGTGCTCAGTGCTCAGTACACAGGGTGCTGGGTGCTCAGTGCTCGGGGTGCTGGTTGCTCAGTGCTCAGTACTCAGGGTGCTGGGTGCTCAGTGCTCGCGGTGCTGGGTGCTCAGTACTCAGGGTGCTGGGTGCTCAGTGCTCAGGGTGCTGGGTGCTCAGTGCTCAGGGTGCGGGGTGCTCAGTGATCGGGGTGCTGGGTGCTCAGTACTCAGGGTGCTCAGTGCTCGGGGAGCTCGGTGCTCAGTACTCAGGGTGCTGGGTGCTCAGTACTCAGTACTTGGGGTGCTGGGTGCTCAGTGCTCAGGGTGCTCAGTGCTCAGTACTCAGTGCTCAGGGTGCTCAGTGCTCAGTGCTCAGGGTGCTGGGTGTTCAGTACTCAGGGTGCTGGGTGCTCAGTACTCAGGGTGCTAGGTGCTCAGTACTCAGGGTGCTGGGTGCTCATTCTCGGGGTGCTGGGTGCTCAGTGCTCGGGGTGCTGGGTGCTCAGTACTCAGGGTTCTGGGGGCTCAGTACTCAGGGTGCTGGGTGCTCAGTACTCAGGGTGCTCGGTTCTCAGTACTCAGGGTGCTGGGTGCTCATTCTCGGGGTGCTGGGTGCTCAGTGCTCGGGGTGCTGGGTGCTCAGTACTCAGGGTGCTGGGGGCTGAGTACTCAGGGTGCTGGGTGCTCAGTACTCAGGGTGATCTGTTCTCAGTACTCAGGTTGCTGGGTGCTCAGTGCTCGGGGTGCTGGGTGCTCACTACTCGGGGTGCTCAGTGCTCAGTACTCAGGGTGCTGGGTGCTCAGTACTCAGGGTGCTGGGTGCTCAGTGATCAGGGTGCTGCGTGCTCAGTACTCAGGGTGCTGGGTGCTCAGCGCTCGAGGTGCTCGGTGCTCAGTACTCAAGGTGCTGGGTGCTCAGTGCTCAGGGTGCTGGGTGCTCAGTCCTCGGGGTGCTCCGTGCTCAGGGTGCTGGGTGCTCAGTGCTCGGGATGCTCGGTGCTCAGTACTCAGGGTGCTGAGTGCTCAGTACTCAGGGTGATGGGTGCTCAGTACTCAGGGTGCTGGGTGCTCAGTGCTCGGGGTGCTGGGTGCTCAGTACTCAGGGTGCTGGGGGCTCAGTACTCAGGGTGCTGGGTGCTCAGTACTCAGGGTGCTCGGTTCTCAGTACTCAGGGTGCTGGGTGCTCATTCTCGGGGTGCTGGGTGCTCAGTGCTCGGGGTGCTGGGTGCTCAGTACTCAGGGTGCTGGGGGCTCAGTACTCAGGGTGCTGGGTGCTCAGTACTCAGGGTGATCTGTTCTCAGTACTCAGGGTGCTGGGTGCTCAGTGCTCGGGATGCTGGGTGCTCAGTACTCGGGGTGCTCAGTGCTCAGTACTCAGGGTGCTGGGTGCTCAGTACTCAGGGTGCTGGGTGCTCAGTGCTCGGGGTGCTCGGTGCTGAGTACTCGGGGTGCTGGGTTCTCAGTACTCAGGGTGCTGGGTGCTCAGTGCTCAGGGTGCTGGGTGCTCAGTGATCGGGGTGCTGGGTGCTCAGTGCTGAGTGTGCTGGCTGCTCAGTGCTCAGGGTACTGGGTGCTCAGTACTCAGGGTGCTCGGTGCTCAGTAACCAGGGTGCTCAGTGCTCAGTACTCAGCGTGCTGGGTGCTCAGTGCTCAGGGTCCTCGGTGCTCAGTACTCAGGGTGCTCAGTGCTCAGTACTCAGCGTGCTTTGTGCTCAGTGCTCAGGGTGCTGGGTGCTCAGTACTCAGGGTGCTGGGTGCTCAGTACTCAGGGTGCTGGGTGCTCTGTGCTGGGGGGTGCTGGGTGCTCAGTGCTCAGGGTGCTGGGTGCTCAGTGCTCAGGGTGCTGGGTGCTCAGTACTCAGGGTGCTGGGTGCTTAGTGCTCGAGGTGCTCGGTGCTCAGTACTCAAGGTGCTGGGTTCTCAGTGCTCAGGGTGCTGGGTGCTCAGTCCTCGGGGTGCTCCGTGCTCAGGGTGCTGGGTGCTGAGTGCTCAGGGTGCTGGGTGCTCAGTGCTCGGGTGCTCGGTGCTCAGTGCTCAGGGTCCTGGGTGCTCAGTACTCAGGGTCCTGGTTGCTTAGTACTCAGGGTGCTCAGTGCTCAGTACACAGGGTGCTGGGTGCTCAGTGCTCGGGGTGCTGGTTGCTCAGTGCTCAGTACTCAGGGTGCTGGGTGCTCAGTGCTCGGGGTGCTGGGTGCTCAGTACTCAGGGTGCTGGGTGCTCAGTGCTCAGGGTACTGGGTGCTCAGTGCTCAGGGTGCGGGGTGCTCAGTGATCGGGGTGCTGGGTGCTCAGTACTCAGGGTGCTCAGTGCTCGGGGAGCTCGGTGCTCAGTACTCAGGGTGCTGGGTGCTCAGTACTCAGTACTTGGGGTGCTGGGTGCTCAGTGCTCAGGGTGCTCAGTGCTCAGTACTCAGTGCTCAGGGTGCTCAGTGCTCAGTGCTCAGGGTGCTGTGTGTTCAGTACTCAGGGTGCTGGGTGCTCAGTACTCAGGGTGCTAGGTGCTCAGTACTCAGGGTGCTGGGTGCTCATTCTCGGGGTGCTGGGTGCTCAGTGCTCGGGGTGCTGGGTGCTCAGTACTCAGGGTTCTGGGGGCTCAGTACTCAGGGTGCTGGGTGCTCAGTACTCAGGGTGCTCGGTTCTCAGTACTCAGGGTGCTGGGTGCTCATTCTCGGGGTGCTGGGTGCTCAGTGCTCGGGGTGCTGGGTGCTCAGTACTCAGGGTGCTGGGGGCTGAGTACTCAGGGTGCTGGGTGCTCAGTACTCAGGGTGATCTGTTCTCAGTACTCAGGTTGCTGGGTGCTCAGTGCTCGGGGTGCTGGGTGCTCACTACTCGGGGTGCTCAGTGCTCAGTACTCAGGGTGCTGGGTGCTCAGTACTCAGGGTGCTGGGTGCTCAGTGCTCAGGGTGCTGGGTGCTCAGTACTAAGGGTGCTGGGTGCTCAGTACTCAGGGTGCTCAGTGCTCAGTACTCAGGGTGCTGGGTGCTCAGTGCTCAGGGTGCTGGGTACTCAGTACTCAGGGTGCTGGGTGCTCAGTACTCAGGGTGCTGGGTGCTCAGTACTCAGGGTGCTGGGTGCTCAGTGCTCAGGGTGCTGGGTGCTCAGTACTCAGGGTGCTGGGTGCTCAGTGCTCAGGTTGATCGGTGCTCAGTACTCAGGGTGCTCAGTACTCAGGGTGCTGGGTGCTCAGTGCTCGGGGTGCTGGGTGCTCAGTCCTCGGGGTGCTCCGTGCTCAGTGCTCAGGGTGCTGGGTGCTCAGTACTTAGGGTGCTCGGTGCTCAGTACTCAGGGTTTTCAGTGCTCTGGGTGCTGGGTGCTCAGTCCTCGGGGTGCTCCGTGCTCAGGGTGCTGGGTGCTCAGTGCTCGGGGTGCTCGGTGCTCAGTACTCAGGGTGCTGAGTGCTCAGTACTCAGGGTGATGGGTGCTCAGTACTCAGGGTGCTGGGTGCTCAGTGCTCGGGGTGCTGGGTGCTCAGTACTCAGGGTGCTGGGGGCTCAGTACTCAGGGTGCTGGGTGCTCAGTACTCAGGGTGCTCGGTTCTCAGTACTCAGGGTGCTGGGTGCTCATTCTCGGGGTGCTTGGTGCTCAGTGCTCGGGGTGCTGGGTGCTCAGTACTCAGGGTGCTGTGGGCTCAGTACTCAGGGTGCTGGGTGCTCAGTACTCAGGGTGATCTGTTCTCAGTACTCAGGGTGCTGGGTGCTCAGTGCTCGGGATGCTGGGTGCTCAGTACTCGGGGTGCTCAGTGCTCAGTACTCAGGGTGCTGGGTGCTCAGTACTCAGGGTGCTGGGTGCTCAGTGCTCGGGGTGCTCGGTGCTCAGTACTCGGGGTGCTGGGTGCTCAGTACTCGGGGTGCTGGGTGCTCAGTGCTCAGGGTGCTGGGTGCTCAGTGCTCGGGGTGCTGGGTGCTCAGTGCTGAGTGTGCTGGCTGCTCAGTGCTCAGGGTGCTGGGTGCTCAGTACTCAGGGTGCTCGGTGCTCAGTACTCAGGGTGCTCAGTGCTCAGTACACAGCGTGCTGGGTGCTCAGTGCTCAGGGTCCTCGGTGCTCAGTACTCAGGGTGCTCAGTGCTCAGTACACAGCGTGCTTTGTGCTCAGTGCTGAGGGTGCTGGGTGCTCAGTACTGAGGGTGCTGGGTGCTCAGTACTCAGGGTGCTGGGTGCTCAGTACTCAGGGTGCTGGGTGCTCAGTGCTCGGGGTGCTCAGTGATCATTACTCAGGGTGCTGGGTGCTCAGTGCTCAAGGTGCTGGGTACTCAGTACTCAGGGTGCTGGGTGCTCAGTGCTCAGGGTGCTGGGTGCTCAGTCCTCAGGGTGCTGGGTGCTCAGTACTCAGGGTGTTCGGTGCTCAGTACTCAGGGTGCTCGGTGCTCAGTACTCAGGATGCTGGTTGCTCAGTGCTCGGGGTGCTCGGTGCTCAGTACTCAGTGTGCTGGGTGCTCAGTACTCAGGGTGCTGGGTGCTCAGTACTCAGGGTGCTGGGTGCTCAGTGCTCAGGGTGCTGGGTGCTCAGTACTCAGGGTGCTGGGTGCACAGTGCTCAGGGTGCTGGGTGCTCAGTACTCAGGGTGCTGGGTGCTCAGTACTCAGGGTGATCGGTGCTTAGTACTCAGGGTGCTGGGTGCTCATTGCTCAGGGTGCTGGGTACTCAGTACTCAGGGTGCTGGGTGCTCAGTACTCAGGGTGCTGGGTGCTCAGTGCTCAGGGTGCTGGGTGCTCAGTGCTCAGGGTGCTGGGTGCTCAGTACTCAGGGTGCTGGGTGCTCAGTGCTCAGGGTGATCGGTGCTCAGTACTCAGGGTGCTCAGTACTCAGGGTGCTGGGTGCTCAGTGCTCAGGGTGCTGGGTGCTCAGTACTCAGGGTGCTGGGTGCTCAGTGCTCGGGGTGCTGGGTGCTCAGTGCTCAGGGTGATCGGTGCTCAGTACTCAAGGCGCTGGGTGCTCAGTCCTTGGGGTGCTGGGTGCTCAGTGCTCGGGGTGCTGTGTGCTCAGTGCTCAGTGCTCAGGCTGCTGGGTGCTCAGTGCTCAGTGCTCAGGGTGCTGGGTGCTCAGTTCTCAGGGTGCTGGGTGCTCAGTACTCTGTGTGTTGGGTGCTCAGTACGCAGGGTGCTGGGTGCTCAGTGCTCAGGGTGCTGGGTGCTCAGTACTCAGGGTGCTGGGTGCTCAGTGCTCGCGGTGCTCGGTGCTCAGTACTCAAGGTGCTGGGTGCTCAGTGCTCAGGGTGCAGGGTGCTCAGTCCTCGGGGTGCCCCGTGCTCAGTGCTCAGGATGCTGGGTGCTCAGTACTTAGGGTGCTCGGTGCTCAGTACTCAGGGTTTTCAGTGCTCTGGGTGCTGGATGCTCAGTACTCAGGGTGCTCAGTGCTCAGTACTCGGGGTGCTGGGTGCTCAGTACTCAGGGTGCTCAGTGCTCAGTACTCAGGGTGCTGGGTGCTCAGTGCTCAGTGTGCTCAGTGCTCAGTGCTCGGGGTGCTGGGTGCTCAGTGCTCGGGGCGCTGGGTGCTCAGTGTTCGGGGTGCTGGGTGCTCAGTACTCAGGGTGCTGTGTGCTCAGTGCTCATTACTCAGCGTGCTGGGTGCTCAGTGCTCAGAGTGTTGGGTGCTCAGTACTCAGGGTGCTGGGTGCTCAGTGCTCAGTGCACAGGGTGCTCATTGCTCAGGGTGCTGGGTGCTCAGGGTGCTGGGTGCTCAGTGCTCGGGGTGCTGGGTGCTCAGTGCTCAGGGTGCTGGGTGCTCAGTGCTCAGTGCTCAGGGTGCTGGGTGTTCAGTACTCAGGGTGCTCGGTGCTTAGTGCTCGGGGTGCTGGGTGCTCAGTACTCAGGTGCTGGGTGCTCAGTGCTCATGGTGATCAATGCTCAGTACTCAGGTGCTGGGTGCTCAGTGCTCATGGTGATCAATGCTCAGTACTCAGGGTGCGGGGTGCTCAGTGCTCAGGGTGCTGGGTGCTCAGTCCTCAGGGTGCTCAGTACTCAGGGTGCTCGGTGCTCAGTGCTCAGTACTCAGGGTGCTCAGTACTCAGGGTGCTGGGTGCTCAGTGCTCAGGGTGCTGGGTGCTCAGTACTCAGGGTGCTGGGTGCTTAGTACTCGGGGTGCTGGGTGCTCAGTACTCAGGGTGCTGTGTGCTCAGTTCTCGGGGTGCTGGGTGCTCAGTGCTCAGGGTGATCGGTGCTCAGTGCTCAGGGTGCTGGGTGCTCAGTCCTCAGGGTGATCAGTGCTCGCGGTGCTCGGTGCTCAGTACTCAGGGTGCTGAGTGCCCAGTACTCAGGGTTCTGGGTGCTCAGTACTCAGGGTGCTGGGTGCTCAGTACTCAGGGTGCTGTCTGCTCAGTGCTCAGGGTGCTGGGTGCTCAGTGCTCAGGGTGCTGGGTGCTCAGTGCTGGGGGTGCTGGGTTCTCAGGGCTGTGGTGCTGGGTGCTCAGTGCTCAGTGCTCAGGGTGCTGGGTGCTCAGTGCTCAGGGTGCTGGTTGCTCAGTACTCAGGGTGCTGGGTTCTCAGTACTCAGGTTACTGGGTGCTCAGTGCTCAGGGAGCTCTGTGGTCAGTACTCAGGGTGCTGGGTGCTCAGTGCTCGGGGTGCTGCGTGCTCAGTACTCAGGGTGCTGGGTGCTCAGTGCTCACGGTGCTGGGTACTCAGTGCTCAGTGTGCTGGGTGCTCAGTACTCAGGGTGCTGGGTGCTCAGTGCTCGGGGTGCTCGGTGCTCAGTACTCAAGGTGCTGGGTGCTCAGTGCTCAGGGTGCTGGGTGCTCAGTGCTCGGGCTGCTCGGTGCTCAGTACTCGGGGTGCTGGTTGCTCAGTACTCGGGGTGCTGGGTGCTCAGTGCTCAGTGCTCAGGGTGCTGGGTGTTCAGTACTCATGGTGCTGGGTGCTCAGTACTCAGGGTGCTGGGTGCTCAGTGCTCAGGGTGCTCAGTGCTCAGTACTCAGTGCTCAGGGTGCTGGGTGTTCAGTACTCAGGGTGCTGGGTGTTCAGTACTCGGTGTGCTGGGTGCTCAGTGCTCAGGGTGCTGGGTGCTCAGTACTCAGTGCTCAGGGTGCTCAGTGCTCAGTGCTCAGGGTGCTCGGTGTTCAGTACTCAGGGTGCTGGGTGTTCAGTACTCGGTGTGCTGTGTGCTCAGTGCTCAGGGTGCTCAGTGATCAGTACTCAGTGCTCAGGGTACTCACTGCTCAGTACTCAGGGTGCTGGGTGCTCAGTACTCAGGGTGCTGGGTGCTCAGTGCTCAGGGTGCTGGGTGCTCAGTACTCTGGGTGTTGGGTGCTCAGTGCTCAGGGTGCTGGGTGCTCAGTGCTCAGGGTGCTGCGTGCTCAGTACTCAGGGTGCTGGGTGCTCAGCGCTCGAGGTGCTCAGTGCTCAGTACTCAAGGTGCTGGGTGCTCAGTGCTCAGGGTGCTGGGTGCTCAGTCCTCGGGGTGCTCCGTGCTCAGGGTGCTGGGTGCTCAGTGCTCGGGATGCTCGGTGCTCAGTACTCAGGGTGCTGAGTGCTCAGTACTCAGGGTGATGGGTGCTCAGTACTCAGGGTGCTGGGTGCTCAGTGCTCGGGGTGCTGGGTGCTCAGTACTCAGGGTGCTGGGGGCTCAGTACTCAGGGTGCTGGGTGCTCAGTACTCAGGGTGCTCGGTTCTCAGTACTCAGGGTGCTGGGTGCTCATTCTCGGGGTGCTGGGTGCTCAGTGCTCGGGGTGCTGGGTGCTCAGTACTCAGGGTGCTGGGGGCTCAGTACTCAGGGTGCTGGGTGCTCAGTACTCAGGGTGATCTGTTCTCAGTACTCAGGGTGCTGGGTGCTCAGTGCTCGGGATGCTGGGTGCTCAGTACTCGGGGTGCTCAGTGCTCAGTACTCAGGGTGCTGGGTGCTCAGTACTCAGGGTGCTGGGTGCTCAGTGCTCGGGGTGCTCGGTGCTGAGTACTCGGGGTGCTGGGTTCTCAGTACTCAGGGTGTTGGGTGCTCAGTGCTCAGGGTGCTGGGTGCTCAGTGATCGGGGTGCTGGGTGCTCAGTGCTGAGTGTGCTGGCTGCTCAGTGCTCAGGGTACTGGGTGCTCAGTACTCAGGGTGCTCGGTGCTCAGTAACCAGGGTGCTCAGTGCTCAGTACTCAGCGTGCTGGGTGCTCAGTGCTCAGGGTCCTCGGTGCTCAGTACTCAGGGTGCTCAGTGCTCAGTACTCAGCGTGCTTTGTGCTCAGTGCTCAGGATGCTGGGTGCTCAGTACTCAGGGTGCTGGGTGCTCAGTACTCAGGGTGCTGGGTGCTCTGTGCTGGGGGGTGCTGGGTGCTCAGTGCTCAGGGTGCTGGGTGCTCAGTGCTCAGGGTGCTGGGTGCTCAGTACTCAGGGTGCTGTGTGCTTAGTGCTCGAGGTGCTCGGTGCTCAGTACTCAAGGTGCTGGGTTCTCAGTGCTCAGGGTGCTGGGTGCTCAGTCCTCGGGGTGCTCCGTGCTCATTGTGCTGGGTGCTGAGTGCTCAGGGTGCTGGGTGCTCAGTGCTCGGGTGCTCGGTGCTCAGTGCTCAGGGTCCTGGGTGCTCAGTACTCAGGGTCCTGGTTGCTTAGTACTCAGGGTGCTCAGTGCTCAGTACACAGGGTGCTGGGTGCTCAGTGCTCGGGGTGCTGGTTGCTCAGTGCTCAGTACTCAGGGTGCTGGGTGCTCAGTGCTCGGGGTGCTGGGTGCTCAGTACTCAGGGTGCTGGGTGCTCAGTGCTCAGGGTGCTGGGTGCTCAGTGCTCAGGGTGCGGGGTGCTCAGTGATCGGGGTGCTGGGTGCTCAGTACTCAGGGTGCTCAGTGCTCGGGGAGCTCGGTGCTCAGTACTCAGGGTGCTGGGTGCTCAGTACTCAGTACTTGGGGTGCTGGGTGCTCAGTGCTCAGGGTGCTCAGTGCTCAGTACTCAGTGCTCAGGGTGCTCAGTGCTCAGTGCTCAGGGTGCTGGGTGTTCAGTACTCAGGGTGCTGGGTGCTCAGTACTCAGGGTGCTAGGTGCTCAGTACTCAGGGTGCTGGGTGCTCATTCTCGGGGTGCTGGGTGCTCAGTGCTCGGGGTGCTGGGTGCTCAGTACTCAGGGTTCTGGGGGCTCAGTACTCAGGGTGCTGGGTGCTCAGTACTCAGGGTGCTCGGTTCTCAGTACTCAGGGTGCTGGGTGCTCATTCTCGGGGTGCTGGGTGCTCAGTGCTCGGGGTGCTGGGTGCTCAGTACTCAGGGTGCTGGGGGCTGAGTACTCAGGGTGCTGGGTGCTCAGTACTCAGGGTGATCTGTTCTCAGTACTCAGGTTGCTGGGTGCTCAGTGCTCGGGGTGCTGGGTGCTCACTACTCGGGGTGCTCAGTGCTCAGTACTCAGGGTGCTGGGTGCTCAGTACTCAGGGTGCTGGGTGCTCAGTGATCAGGGTGCTGCGTGCTCAGTACTCAGGGTGCTGGGTGCTCAGCGCTCGAGGTGCTCGGTGCTCAGTACTCAAGGTGCTGGGTGCTCAGTGCTCAGGGTGCTGGGTGCTCAGTCCTCGGGGTGCTCCGTGCTCAGGGTGCTGGGTGCTCAGTGCTCGGGATGCTCGGTGCTCAGTACTCAGGGTGCTGAGTGCTCAGTACTCAGGGTGATGGGTGCTCAGTACTCAGGGTGCTGGGTGCTCAGTGCTCGGGGTGCTGGGTGCTCAGTACTCAGGGTGCTGGGGGCTCAGTACTCATGGTGCTGGGTGCTCAGTACTCAGGGTGCTCGGTTCTCAGTACTCAGGGTGCTGGGTGCTCATTCTCGGGGTGCTGGGTGCTCAGTGCTCGGGGTGCTGGGTGCTCAGTACTCAGGGTGCTGGGGGCTCAGTACTCAGGGTGCTGGGTGCTCAGTACTCAGGGTGATCTGTTCTCAGTACTCAGGGTGCTGGGTGCTCAGTGCTCGGGATGCTGGGTGCTCAGTACTCGGGGTGCTCAGTGCTCAGTACTCAGGGTGCTGGGTGCTCAGTACTCAGGGTGCTGGGTGCTCAGTGCTCGGGGTGCTCGGTGCTGAGTACTCGGGGTGCTGGGTTCTCAGTACTCAGGGTGCTGGGTGCTCAGTGCTCAGGGTGCTGGGTGCTCAGTGATCGGGGTGCTGGGTGCTCAGTGCTGAGTGTGCTGGCTGCTCAGTGCTCAGGGTACTGGGTGCTCAGTACTCAGGGTGCTCGGTGCTCAGTAACCAGGGTGCTCAGTGCTCAGTACTCAGCGTGCTGGGTGCTCAGTGCTCAGGGTCCTCGGTGCTCAGTACTCAGGGTGCTCAGTGCTCAGTACTCAGCGTGCTTTGTGCTCAGTGCTCAGGGTGCTGGGTGCTCAGTACTCACGGTGCTGGGTGCTCAGTACTCAGGGTGCTGGGTGCTCTGTGCTGGGGGGTGCTGGGTGCTCAGTGCTCAGGGTGCTGGGTGCTCAGTGCTCAGGGTGCTGGGTGCTCAGTACTCAGGGTGCTGGGTGCTTAGTGCTCGAGGTGCTCGGTGCTCAGTACTCAAGGTGCTGGGTTCTCAGTGCTCAGGGTGCTGGGTGCTCAGTCCTCGGGGTGCTCCGTGCTCAGGGTGCTGGGTGCTGAGTGCTCAGGGTGCTGGGTGCTCAGTGCTCGGGTGCTCGGTGCTCAGTGCTCAGGGTCCTGGGTGCTCAGTACTCAGGGTCCTGGTTGCTTAGTACTCAGGGTGCTCAGTGCTCAGTACACAGGGTGCTGGGTGCTCAGTGCTCGGGGTGCTGGTTGCTCAGTGCTCAGTACTCAGGGTGCTGGGTGCTCAGTGCTCGGGGTGCTGGGTGCTCAGTACTCAGGGTGCTGGGTGCTCAGTGCTCAGGGTACTGGGTGCTCAGTGCTCAGGGTGCGGGGTGCTCAGTGATCGGGGTGCTGGGTGCTCAGTACTCAGGGTGCTCAGTGCTCGGGGAGCTCGGTGCTCAGTACTCAGGGTGCTGGGTGCTCAGTACTCAGTACTTGGGGTGCTGGGTGCTCAGTGCTCAGGGTGCTCAGTGCTCAGTACTCAGTGCTCAGGGTGCTCAGTGCTCAGTGCTCAGGGTGCTGTGTGTTCAGTACTCAGGGTGCTGGGTGCTCAGTACTCAGGGTGCTAGGTGCTCAGTACTCAGGGTGCTGGGTGCTCATTCTCGGGGTGCTGGGTGCTCAGTGCTCGGGGTGCTGGGTGCTCAGTACTCAGGGTTCTGGGGGCTCAGTACTCAGGGTGCTGGGTGCTCAGTACTCAGGGTGCTCGGTTCTCAGTACTCAGGGTGCTGGGTGCTCATTCTCGGGGTGCTGGGTGCTCAGTGCTCGGGGTGCTGGGTGCTCAGTACTCAGGGTGCTGGGGGCTGAGTACTCAGGGTGCTGGGTGCTCAGTACTCAGGGTGATCTGTTCTCAGTACTCAGGTTGCTGGGTGCTCAGTGCTCGGGGTGCTGGGTGCTCACTACTCGGGGTGCTCAGTGCTCAGTACTCAGGGTGCTGGGTGCTCAGTACTCAGGGTGCTGGGTGCTCAGTGCTCAGGGTGCTGGGTGCTCAGTACTAAGGGTGCTGGGTGCTCAGTACTCAGGGTGCTCAGTGCTCAGTACTCAGGGTGCTGGGTGCTCAGTGCTCAGGGTGCTGGGTACTCAGTACTCAGGGTGCTGGGTGCTCAGTACTCAGGGTGCTGGGTGCTCAGTACTCAGGGTGCTGGGTGCTCAGTGCTCAGGGTGCTGGGTGCTCAGTACTCAGGGTGCTGGGTGCTCAGTGCTCAGGTTGATCGGTGCTCAGTACTCAGGGTGCTCAGTACTCAGGGTGCTGGGTGCTCAGTGCTCGGGGTGCTGGGTGCTCAGTCCTCGGGGTGCTCCGTGCTCAGTGCTCAGGGTGCTGGGTGCTCAGTACTTAGGGTGCTCGGTGCTCAGTACTCAGGGTTTTCAGTGCTCTGGGTGCTGGGTGCTCAGTACTCAGGGTGCTCAGTGCTCAGTACTCGGGGTGCTGGGTGCTCAGTACTCAGGGTGCTCAGTGCTCAGTACTCGGGATGCTGGGTGCTCAGTGCTCAGTGTGCTCAGTGCTCAGTGCTCGGGGTGCTGGGTGCTCAGTGCTCGGGGCGCTGGGTGCTCAGTGTTCGGGGTGCTGGGTGCTCAGTACTCAGGGTGCTGTGTGCTCAGTGCTCAGTACTCAGCGTGCTGGGTGCTCAGTGCTCAGAGTGTTGGGTGCTCAGTACTCAGGGTGCTGGGTGCTCAGTGCTCAGTGCACAGGGTGCTCATTGCTCAGGGTGCTGGGTGCTCAGGGTGCTGGGTGCTCAGTGCTCGGGGTGCTGGGTGCTCAGTGCTCAGTGCTCAGGGTGCTGGGTGCTCAGTGCTCAGTGCTCAGGGTGCTGGGTGCTCAGTGCTCGGGGTGCTGGGTGCTCAGTGCTCATGGTGATCAATGCTCAGTACTCAGGGTGCGGGGTGCTCAGTGCTCAGGGTGCTGGGTGCTCAGTCCTCAGGGTGCTCAGTACTCAGGGTGCTCGGTGCTCAGTGCTCAGTACTCAGGGTGCTCAGTACTCAGGGTGCTGGGTGCTCAGTGCTCAGGGTGCTGGGTGCTCAGTACTCAGGGTGCTGGGTGCTTAGTACTCGGGGTGCTGGGTGCTCAGTACTCAGGGTGCTGTGTGCTCAGTTCTCGCGGTGCTGGGTGCTCAGTGCTCAGGGTGATCGGTGCTCAGTGCTCAGGGTGCTGGGTGCTCAGTCCTCAGGGTGATCAGTGCTCGCGGTGCTCGGTGCTCAGTACTCAGGGTGCTGAGTGCCCAGTACTCAGGGTTCTGGGTGCTCAGTACTCAGGGTGCTGGGTGCTCAGTGCTCAGGGTGCTGGGTGCTCAGTGCTGGGGGTGCTGGGTTCTCAGGGCTGTGGTGCTGGGTGCTCAGTGCTCAGTGCTCAGGGTGCTGGGTGCTCAGTGCTCAGTGCTCAGGGTGCTGGGTGTTCAGTACTCATGGTGCTGGGTGCTCAGTACTCAGGGTGCTGGGTGCTCAGTGCTCAGGGTGCTCAGTGCTCAGTACTCAGTGCTCAGGGTGCTGGGTGTTCAGTACTCAGGGTGCTGGGTGTTCAGTACTCGGTGTGCTGGGTGCTCAGTGCTCAGGGTGCTGGGTGCCCAGTACTCAGTGCTCAGGGTGCTCAGTGCTCAGTGCTCAGGGTGCTCGGTGTTCAGTACTCAGGGTGCTGGGTGTTCAGTACTCGGTGTGCTGTGTGCTCAGTGCTCAGGGTGCTCAGTGATCAGTACTCAGTGCTCAGGGTACTCACTGCTCAGTACTCAGGGTGCTGGGTGCTCAGTACTCAGGGTGCTGGGTGCTCAGTGCTCAGGGTGCTGGGTGCTCAGTACTCTGGGTGTTGGGTGCTCAGTGCTCAGGGTGCTGGGTGCTCAGTGCTCAGGGTGCTGCGTGCTCAGTACTCAGGGTGCTGGGTGCTCAGCGCTCGAGGTGCTCGGTGCTCAGTACTCAAGGTGCTGGGTGCTCAGTGCTCAGGGTGCTGGGTGCTCAGTCCTCGGGGTGCTCCGTGCTCAGGGAGCTGGGTGCTCAGTGCTCGGGATGCTCGGTGCTCAGTACTCAGGGTGCTGAGTGCTCAGTACTCAGGGTGATGGGTGCTCAGTACTCAGGGTGCTGGGTGCTCAGTGCTCGGGGTGCTGGGTGCTCAGTACTCAGGGTGCTGGGGGCTCAGTACTCAGGGTGCAGGGTGCTCAGTACTCAGGGTGCTCGGTTCTCAGTACTCAGGGTGCTGGGTGCTCATTCTCGGGGTGCTGGGTGCTCAGTGCTCGGGGTGCTGGGTGCTCAGTACTCAGGGTGCTGGGGGCTCAGTACTCAGGGTGCTGGGTGCTCAGTACTCAGGGTGATCTGTTCTCAGTACTCAGGGTGCTGGGTGCTCAGTGCTCGGGATGCTGGGTGCTCAGTACTCGGGGTGCTCAGTGCTCAGTACTCAGGGTGCTGGGTGCTCAGTACTCAGGGTGCTGGGTGCTCAGTGCTCGGGGTGCTCGGTGCTGAGTACTCGGGGTGCTGGGTTCTCAGTACTCAGGGTGCTGGGTGCTCAGTGCTCAGGGTGCTGGGTGCTCAGTGATCGGGGTGCTGGGTGCTCAGTGCTGAGTGTGCTGGCTTCTCAGTGCTCAGGGTACTGGGTGCTCAGTACTCAGGGTGCTCGGTGCTCAGTACTCAGGGTGCTCAGTGCTCAGTACTCAGCGTGCTGGGTGCTCAGTGCTCAGGGTCCTCGGTGCTCAGTACTCAGGGTGCTCAGTGCTCAGTACTCAGCGTGCTTTGTGCTCAGTGCTCAGGGTGCTGGGTGCTCAGTACTCAGGGTGCTGGGTGCTCAGTACTCAGGGTGCTGGGTGCTCTGTGCTGGGGGGTGCTGGGTGCTCAGTGCTCAGGGTGCTGGGTGCTCAGTGCTCAGGGTGCTGGGTGCTCAGTACTCAGGGTGCTGGGTGCTTAGTGCTCGAGGTGCTCGGTGCTCAGTACTCAAGGTGCTGGGTTCTCAGTGCTCAGGGTGCTGGGTGCTCAGTCCTCGGGGTGCTCCGTGCTCAGGGTGCTGGGTGCTGAGTGCTCAGGGTGCTGGGTGCTCAGTGCTCGGGTGCTCGGTGCTCAGTGCTCAGGGTCCTGGGTGCTCAGTACTCAGGGTCCTGGTTGCTTAGTACTCAGTGTGCTCAGTGCTCAGTACACAGGGTGCTGGGTGCTCATTGCTCGGGGTCCTGGGTGCTCAGTGTCTCAGTACTCAGGGTGCTGGGTGCTCAGTGCTCGGGGTGCTGGGTGCTCAGTACTCAGGGTGCTGGGTGCTCAGTGCTCAGGGTGCTGGGTGCTCAGTGCTCAGGGTGCGGGGTGCTCAGTGATCGGGGTGCTGGGTGCGGAGTACTCAGGGTGCTCAGTGCTCGGGGAGCTCGGTGCTCAGTACTCAGGGTGCTGGGTGCTCAGTACTCAGGGTGCTGGGTGCTCAGTACTCGGGTGCTGGGTGCTCATTCTCGGGGTGCTGGGTGCTCAGTGCTCGGGGTGCTGGGTGCTCAGTACTCAGTGCTCAGGGTGCTCAGTGCTCAGTGCTCAGGGTGCTGGGTGTTCAGTACTCAGGGTGCTGGATGCTCAGTACTCAGGGTGCTAGGTGCTCAGTACTCAGGGTGCTGGGTGCTCATTCTCGGGGTGCTGGGTGCTCAGTGCTCGGGGTGCTGGGTGCTCAGTACTCAGGGTTCTGGGGGCTCAGTACTCAGGGTGCTGGGTGCTCAGTACTCAGGGTGCTCGGTTCTCAGTACTCAGGGTGCTGGGTGCTCATTCTCGGGGTGCTGGGTGCTCAGTGCTCGGGGTGCTGGGTGCTCAGTACTCAGGGTGCTGGGGGCTGAGTACTCAGGGTGCTGGGTGCTCAGTACTCAGGGTGATCTGTTCTCAGTACTCAGGTTGCTGCGTGCTCAGTGCTCGGGGTGCTGGGTGCTCACTACTCGGGGTGCTCAGTGCTCAGTACTCAGGGTGCTGGGTGCTCAGTACTCAGGGTGCTGGGTGCTCAGTGCTCAGGGTGCTGGGTGCTCAGTACTAAGGGTGCTGGGTGCTCAGTACTCAGGGTGCTCAGTGCTCAGTACTCAGGGTGCTGGGTGCTCAGTGCTCAGGGTGCTGGGTACTCAGTACTCAGGGTGCTGGGTGCTCAGTACTCAGGGTGCTGGGTGCTCAGTACTCAGGGTGCTGGGTGCTCAGTGCTCAGGGTGCTGGGTGCTCAGTACTCAGGGTGCTGGGTGCTCAGTGCTCAGGTTGATCGGTGCTCAGTACTCAGGGTGTTCAGTACTCAGGGTGCTGGGTGCTCAGTGCTCGGGGTGCTGGGTGCTCAGTCCTCGGGGTGCTCCGTGCTCAGTGCTCAGGGTGCTGGGTGCTCAGTACTTAGGGTGCTCGGTGCTCAGTACTCAGGGTTTTCAGTGCTCTGGGTGCTGGGTGCTCAGTACTCAGGGTGCTCAGTGCTCAGTACTCGGGGTGCTGGGTGCTCAGTACTCAGGGTGCTCAGTGCTCAGTACTCGGGGTGCTGGGTGCTCAGTGCTCAGTGTGCTCAGTGCTCAGTGCTCGGGGTGCTGGGTGCTCAGTGCTCGGGGCGCTGGGTGCTCAGTGTTCGGGGTGCTGGGTGCTCAGTACTCAGGGTGCTGTGTGCTCAGTGCTCAGTACTCAGCGTGCTGGGTGCTCAGTGCTCAGAGTGTTGGGTGCTCAGTACTCAGGGTGCTGGGTGCTCAGTGCTCAGTGCACAGGGTGCTCATTGCTCAGGGTGCTGGGTGCTCAGGGTGCTGGGTGCTCAGTGCTCGGGGTGCTGGGTGCTCAGTGCTCAGTGCTCAGGGTGCTGGGTGCTCAGTGCTCAGTGCTCAGGGTGCTGGGTGTTCAGTACTCAGGGTGCTCGGTGCTTAGTGCTCGGGGTGCTGGGTGCTCAGTACTCAGGTGCTGGGTGCTCAGTGCTCGGGGTGCTGGGTGCTCAGTGCTCATGGTGATCAATGCTCAGTACTCAGGGTGCGGGGTGCTCAGTGCTCAGGGTGCTGGGTGCTCAGTCCTCAGGGTGCTCAGTACTCAGGGTGCTCGGTGCTCAGTGCTCAGTACTCAGGGTGCTCAGTACTCAGGGTGCTGGGTGCTCAGTGCTCAGGGTGCTGGGTGCTCAGTACTCAGGGTGCTGGGTGCTTAGTACTCGGGGTGCTGGGTGCTCAGTACTCAGGGTGCTGTGTGCTCAGTTCTCGGGGTGCTGGGTGCTCAGTGCTCAGGGTGATCGGTGCTCAGTGCTCAGGGTGCTGGGTGCTCAGTCCTCAGGGTGATCAGTGCTCGCGGTGCTCGGTGCTCAGTACTCAGGGTGCTGAGTGCCCAGTACTCAGGGTTCTGGGTGCTCAGTACTCAGGGTGCTGGGTGCTCAGTGCTCAGGGTGCTGGGTGCTCAGTGCTGGGGGTGCTGGGTTCTCAGGGCTGTGGTGCTGGGTGCTCAGTGCTCAGTGCTCAGGGTGCTGGGTGCTCAGTGCTCAGTGCTCAGGGTGCTGGGTGTTCAGTACTCATGGTGCTGGGTGCTCAGTACTCAGGGTGCTGGGTGCTCAGTGCTCAGGGTGCTCAGTGCTCAGTACTCAGTGCTCAGGGTGCTGGGTGTTCAGTACTCAGGGTGCTGGGTGTTCAGTACTCGGTGTGCTGGGTGCTCAGTGCTCAGGGTGCTGGGTGCTCAGTACTCAGTGCTCAGGGTGCTCAGTGCTCAGTGCTCAGGGTGCTCGGTGTTCAGTACTCAGGGTGCTGGGTGTTCAGTACTCGGTGTGCTGTGTGCTCAGTGCTCAGGGTGCTCAGTGATCAGTACTCAGTGCTCAGGGTACTCACTGCTCAGTACTCAGGGTGCTGGGTGCTCAGTACTCAGGGTGCTGGGTGCTCAGTGCTCAGGGTGCTGGGTGCTCAGTACTCTGGGTGTTGGGTGCTCAGTGCTCAGGGTGCTGGGTGCTCAGTGCTCAGGGTGCTGCGTGCTCAGTACTCAGGGTGCTGGGTGCTCAGCGCTCGAGGTGCTCGGTGCTCAGTACTCAAGGTGATGGGTGCTCAGTGCTCAGGGTGCTGGGTGCTCAGTCCTCGGGGTGCTCCGTGCTCAGGGTGCTGGGTGCTCAGTGCTCGGGATGCTCGGTGCTCAGTACTCAGGGTGCTGAGTGCTCAGTACTCAGTGTGATGGGTGCTCAGTACTCAGGGTGCTGGGTGCTCAGTGCTCGGGGTGCTGGGTGCTCAGTACTCAGGGTGCTGGGGGATCAGTACTCAGGGTGCAGGGTGCTCAGTACTCAGGGTGCTCGGTTCTCAGTACTCAGGGTGCTGGGTGCTCATTCTCGGGGTGCTGGGTGCTCAGTGCTCGGGGTGCTGGGTGCTCAGTACTCAGGGTGCTGGGGGCTCAGTACTCAGGGTGCTGGGTGCTCAGTACTCAGGGTGATCTGTTCTCAGTACTCAGGGTGCTGGGTGCTCAGTGCTCGGGATGCTGGGTGCTCAGTACTCGGGGTGCTCAGTGCTCAGTACTCAGGGTGCTGGGTGCTCAGTACTCAGGGTGCTGGGTGCTCAGTGCTCGGGGTGCTCGGTGCTGAGTACTCGGGGTGCTGGGTTCTCAGTACTCAGGGTGCTGGGTGCTCAGTGCTCAGGGTGCTGGGTGCTCAGTGATCGGGGTGCTGGGTGCTCAGTGCTGAGTGTGCTGGCTTCTCAGTGCTCAGGGTACTGGGTGCTCAGTACTCAGGGTGCTCGGTGCTCAGTACTCAGGGTGCTCAGTGCTCAGTACTCAGCGTGCTGGGTGCTCAGTGCTCAGGGTCCTCGGTGCTCAGTACTCAGGGTGCTCAGTGCTCAGTACTCAGCGTGCTTTGTGCTCAGTGCTCAGGGTGCTGGGTGCTCAGTACTCAGGGTGCTGGGTGCTCAGTACTCAGGGTGCTGGGTGCTCTGTGCTGGGGGGTGCTGGGTGCTCAGTGCTCAGGGTGCTGGGTGCTCAGTGCTCAGGGTGCTGGGTGCTCAGTACTCAGGGTGCTGGGTGCTTAGTGCTCGAGGTGCTCGGTGCTCAGTACTCAAGGTGCTGGGTTCTCAGTGCTCAGGGTGCTGGGTGCTCAGTCCTCGGGGTGCTCCGTGCTCAGGGTGCTGGGTGCTGAGTGCTCAGGGTGCTGGGTGCTCAGTGCTCGGGTGCTCGGTGCTCAGTGCTCAGGGTCCTGGGTGCTCAGTACTCAGGGTCCTGGTTGCTTAGTACTCAGGGTGCTCAGTGCTCAGTACACAGGGTGCTGGGTGCTCATTGCTCGGGGTCCTGGGTGCTCAGTGTCTCAGTACTCAGGGTGCTGGGTGCTCAGTGCTCGGGGTGCTGGGTGCTCAGTACTCAGGGTGCTGGGTGCTCAGTGCTCAGGGTGCTGGGTGCTCAGTGCTCAGGTTGCGGGGTGCTCAGTGATCGGGGTGCTGGGTGCGCAGTACTCAGGGTGCTCAGTGCTCGGGGAGCTAGGTGCTCAGTACTCAGGGTGCTGGGTGCTCAGTACTCAGTACTTGGGGTGCTGGGTGCTCAGTGCTCAGGGTGCTCAGTGCTCAGTACTCAGTGCTCAGGGTGCTCAGTGCTCAGTGCTCAGGGTGCTGGGTGTTCAGTACTCAGGGTGCTGGGTGCTCAGTACTCAGGGTGCTAGGTGCTCAGTACTCAGGGTGCTGGGTGCTCATTCTCGGGGTGCTGGGTGCTCAGTGCTCGGGGTGCTGGGTGCTCAGTACTCAGGGTTCTGGGGGCTCAGTACTCAGGGTGCTGGGTGCTCAGTACTCAGGGTGCTCGGTTCTCAGTACTCAGGGTGCTGGGTGCTCATTCTCGGGGTGCTGGGTGCTCAGTGCTCGGGGTGCTGGGTGCTCAGTACTCAGGGTGCTGGGGGCTGAGTACTCAGGGTGCTGGGTGCTCAGTACTCAGGGTGATCTGTTCTCAGTACTCAGGTTGCTGGGTGCTCAGTGCTCGGGGTGCTGGGTGCTCAGTACTCGGGGTGCTCAGTGCTCAGTACTCAGGGTGCTGGGTGCTCAGTACTCAGGGTGCTGGGTGCTCAGTGCTCAGGGTGCTGGGAGCTCAGTACTAAGGGTGCTGGGTGCTCAGTACTCAGGGTGCTCAGTGCTCAGTACTCAGGGTGCTGGGTGCTCAGTGCTCAGGGTGCTGGGTACTCAGTACTCAGGGTGCTGGGTGCTCAGTACTCAGGGTGCTGGGTGCTCAGTACTCAGGGTGCTGGGTGCTCAGTGCTCAGGGTGCTGGGTGCTCAGTACTCAGGGTGCTGGGTGCTCAGTGCTCAGGTTGATCGGTGCTCAGTACTCAGGGTGCTCAGTACTCAGGGTGCTGGGTGCTCAGTGCTCGGGGTGCTGGGTGCTCAGTACTCGGGGTGCTGGGTGCTCTGTACTCAGGGTGCTGGGTGCTCAGTGCTCGGGGTCCTGGGTGCTCAGTGCTCAGGGTGATCGGTGCTCAGTACTCAGGGTGCTAGGTGCTCAGTGCTCAGGGTGCTGGGTGCTCAGTACTCAGGGTGCTCAGTGCTCAGGGTGCTGGGTGCTCAGTCCTCGGGGTGCTCGGTGCTCAGTACTCAGGGTGCTGAGTGCTCAGTACTCAGGGTGCTGGGTGCTCAGTACTCATGGTTCTGGGTGCTCAGTACTCAGGGGGCTTGGTTCTCAGTGCTCAGGGTGCTGGGTGCTCAGTGCTCAGGGTGCTGGGTGCTCAGTGCTCAGGGTGCTGGGTGCTCAGTGCTCGGGGTGCTGGGTGCTCAGTGCTCAGTGCTCAGGGTGTTTGGTGCTCAGTGCTCAGTGCTCAGGGTGCTGGGTGCTCAGTACTCAGGGTGCTGGGTGATCAGTACTCAGGGTGCTGGGTGCTCAGTGCTCAGGGTGCTGGGTGCTCAGTACTCTGGGTGTTGGGTGCTCAGTACTCAGGGTGCTGGGTGCTCAGTGCTCGGGGTGCTGGGTGCTCAGTGCTCGGGGTGCTGGGTGCTCAGTGCTCAGATTGCTGGGTGCTCAGTATTCAGGGTGCTGGGTGCTCAGTGCTCGGGGTGCTCGGTGCTCAGTACTCAAGGTGCCGGGTGCTCAGTGCTCAGGGTGCTGGGTGCTCAGTCCTCGGGGTGCTCCGTGCTCAGTGCTCAGGGTGCTGGGTGCTCAGTACTCGGGGTGCTCGGTGCTCAGTACTCAGGGTTCTCAGTGCTCAGTGCTCAGAGTGCTGGGTGCTCAGTTCTCAGGGTGCTCAGTGCTCAGTACTCGGGGTGCTGGGTGCTCAGTACTCAGGGAGATCAGTGCTCAGCACTCGGGGTGCTGGGTGCTCAGTGCTCAGGGTGCTCAGTGATCAGTGCTCGGGGTGCTGGGTGCTCAGTGCTCGGGGAGCTGGGTGCTCAGTGCTCGGAGTTCTGGGTGCTCAGTACTCAGGGTGCTTTGTGCTCAGTGCTCAGTACTCAGCGTGCTTGGTGCTCAGTGCTCAGGTTGCTGGGTGCGCAGTACTCAGGGTGCTGGGTGCTCAGTGCTCAGGGTGCTGGGTGCTCAGTACTCAGGGTGCTGGGTGCTCAGTGCTCGGTGTGCCGGGTGCTCAGTGCTCAGGGTGATCAGTGGTCAGTACTCAGGGTGCTGGGTGCTCAGTGCTCAGGGTGCTGGGTGCTCAATCCTCAGGGTGCTCAGTACTCAGGGTGCTCAGTGCTCAGTGCTCAGTACTCAGGGTGTTCAGTACTCAGGGTGCTGTGTGCTCAGTGCTCGGGGTGCTGGGTGCTCAGTACTCAGGGTGCTGGGTGCTCAGTGCTCGGGGTGCTGGGTGCTCAGTGCTCAGGGTGATCGGTGCTCAGTGCTCAGGGTGCTGGGTGCTCAGTACTCAGGGTGCTCAGTGCTCAAGGTGCTGGGTGCTCAGTGCTCGGGGTGCTCGGTGCTCAGTACTCAGGGTGCTGAGTGCTCAGTACTCAGGGTGCTGGGTGCTCAGTACTCAGGGTGCTGGGTGCTCAGTACTCAGGGTGCTGGGTGCTCAGTGCTCAGGGTGCTGGGTGCTCAGTGCTCGGGGTGCTGGGTGCTCAGTGCTCAGGGTGCTGGGTGCTCAGTGCTCAGTGCTCAGGGTGCTGGTTGCTCAGTACTCAGGGTGCTGGGTGCTCAGTACTCAGGGTGCTGGGTGCTCAGTGCTCAGGGTGCTGGGTGCTCAGTACTCAGGGTGCTGGGTGCTCAGTGCTCGGGGTGCTGGGTGCTCAGTGCTCGGGGTGCTGGGTGCTCAGTCCTCAGGGTGCTGGGTGCTCAGTACTCAGGGTGATCGGTGCTTAGTACTCAGGGTGCTGGGTGCTCAGTGCTCAGGGTGCTGGGTACTCAGTACTCAGGGTGCTGGGTGCTCAGTACTCAGGGTGCTGGGTGCTCAGTGCTCAGGGTGCTGGGTGCTCAGTGCTCAGGGTGCTGGGTGCTCAGTACTCAGGGTGCTGGGTGCTCAGTACTCAGGGTGATCGGTGCTCAGTACTCAGGGTGCTCACTACTCAGGGTGCTGGGTGCTCAGTGCTCAGGGTGCTGGGTGCTCAGTACTCAGGGTGCTGGGTGCTCAGTGCTCGCGGTGCTCGGTGCTCAGTACTCAAGGTGCTGGGTGCTCAGTGCTCAGGGTGCAGGGTGCTCAGTCCTCGGGGTGCTCCGTGCTCAGTGCTCAGGGTGCTGGGTGCTCAGTACTCAGGGTGCTCGGTGCTCAGTACTCAGGGTTTTCAGTGCTCAGGGTGCTGGGTGCTCAGTACTCAGGGTGCTCAGTGCTCAGTACTCGGGGTGCTTGGTGCTCAGTACTCAGGGTGCTCAGTGCTCAGTACTCGGGGTGCTGGGTGCTCAGTGCTCAGGGTGCTCAGTGCTCAGTGCTCGGGGTGTTGGGTGCTCAGTGCTCAGTGCTCAGGGTGCTGGGTGTTCAGTACTCAGGGTGCAGGGTGCTCAGTACTCAGGGTGCTGGGTGCTCAGTGCACAGGGTCCTCAGTGCTCAGTACTCAGTGCTCAGGGTGCTGGGTGTTCAGTACTCAGGGTGCTGGGTGTTCAGTACTCGGTGTGCTGGGTGCTCAGTGCTCAGGGTGCTCAGTGCTCAGTACTCAGTGCTCAGGGTGCTCAGTGCTCAGTGCTCAGGGTGCTGGGTGTTCAGTACTCGGTGTGCTGCGTGCTCAGTGCTCAGGGTGCTCAGTGCTCAGTACTCAGTGCTCAGGGTACTCAGTGCTCAGTGCTCAGGGTGCTGGGTGTTCAGT
Source organism: Microtus oregoni (assembly GCF_018167655.1). Lineage (NCBI taxonomy): Eukaryota > Metazoa > Chordata > Mammalia > Rodentia > Cricetidae > Microtus > Microtus oregoni. Next base: position 199,936 of record NW_024543370.1, read on the forward strand.
ACTCAGGGTCCTGGGTGATCAGTACTCAGGGTGCTGGGTGCTCAGTGCTCAGGGTGCTGGGTGCTCAATACTCTGGGTGTTGGGTGCTCTGTGCTCAGGGTGCTGGGTGCTCAGTGCTCAGGGTGCTGCGTGCTCAGTACTCAGGGTGCTGGGTGCTCAGTGCTCGAGGTGCTCGGTGCTCAGTACTCAAGGTGCTGGGTGCTCAGTGCTCAGGGTGCTGGGTGCTCAGTCCTCGGGGTGCTCCGTGCTCAGGGTGCTGGGTGCTCAGTGCTCGGGGTGCTCGGTGCTCAGTACTCAGGGTGCTGAGTGCTCAGTACTCAGGGTGATGGGTGCTCAGTACTCAGGGTGCTGGGTGCTCAGTGGTCGGGGTGCTGGGTGCTCAGTACTCAGGGTGCTGGGGGCTCAGTACTCAGGGTGCTGGGTGCTCAGTGCTCAGAGTGCTGGGTGCTCAGTTCTCAGGGTGCTCAGTGCTCAGTACTCGGGGTGCTGGGTGCTCAGTACTCAGGGAGATCAGTGCTCAGCACTCGGGGTGCTGGGTGCTCAGTGCTCAGGGTGCTCAGTGATCAGTGCTCGGGGTGCTGGGTGCTCAGTGCTCGGGGAGCTGGGTGCTCAGTGCTCGGAGTTCTGGGTGCTCAGTACTCAGGGTGCTTTGTGCTCAGTGCTCAGTACTCAGCGTGCTTGGTGCTCAGTGCTCAGGTTGCTGGGTGCGCAGTACTCAGGGTGCTGGGTGCTCAGTGCTCAGGGTGCTGGGTGCTCAGTACTCAGGGTGCTGGGTGCTCAGTGCTCGGTGTGCCGGGTGCTCAGTGCTCAGGGTGATCAGTGGTCAGTACTCAGGGTGCTGGGTGCTCAGTGCTCAGGGTGCTGGGTGCTCAATCCTCAGGGTGCTCAGTACTCAGGGTGCTCAGTGCTCAGTGCTCAGTACTCAGGGTGTTCAGTACTCAGGGTGTTGTGTGCTCAGTGCTCGGGGTGCTGGGTGCTCAGTACTCAGGGTGCTGGGTGCTCAGTGCTCGGGGTGCTGGGTGCTCAGTGCTCAGGGTGATCGGTGCTCAGTGCTCAGGGTGCTGGGTGCTCAGTACTCAGGGTGCTCAGTGCTCAAGGTGCTGGGTGCTCAGTGCTCGGGGTGCTCGGTGCTCAGTACTCAGGGTGCTGAGTGCTCAGTACTCAGGGTGCTGGGTGCTCAGTACTCAGGGTGCTGGGTGCTCAGTACTCAGGGTGCTGGGTGCTCAGTGCTCAGGGTGCTGGGTGCTCAGTGCTCGGGGTGCTGGGTGCTCAGTGCTCAGGGTGCTGGGTGCTCAGTGCTCAGTGCTCAGGGTGCTGGTTGCTCAGTACTCAGGGTGCTGGGTGCTCAGTACTCAGGGTGCTGGGTGCTCAGTGCTCAGGGTGCTGGGTGCTCAGTACTCAGGGTGCTGGGTGCTCAGTGCTCGGGGTGCTGGGTGCTCAGTGCTCGGGGTGCTGGGTGCTCAGTCCTCAGGGTGCTGGGTGCTCAGTACTCAGGGTGATCGGTGCTTAGTACTCAGGGTGCTGGGTGCTCAGTGCTCAGGGTGCTGGGTACTCAGTACTCAGGGTGCTGGGTGCTCAGTACTCAGGGTGCTGGGTGCTCAGTGCTCAGGGTGCTGGGTGCTCAGTGCTCAGGGTGCTGGGTGCTCAGTACTCAGGGTGCTGGGTGCTCAGTACTCAGGGTGATCGGTGCTCAGTACTCAGGGTGCTCACTACTCAGGGTGCTGGGTGCTCAGTGCTCAGGGTGCTGGGTGCTCAGTACTCAGGGTGCTGGGTGCTCAGTGCTCGCGGTGCTCGGTGCTCAGTACTCAAGGTGCTGGGTGCTCAGTGCTCAGGGTGCAGGGTGCTCAGTCCTCGGGGTGCTCCGTGCTCAGTGCTCAGGGTGCTGGGTGCTCAGTACTCAGGGTGCTCGGTGCTCAGTACTCAGGGTTTTCAGTGCTCAGGGTGCTGGGTGCTCAGTACTCAGGGTGCTCAGTGCTCAGTACTCGGGGTGCTTGGTGCTCAGTACTCAGGGTGCTCAGTGCTCAGTACTCGGGGTGCTGGGTGCTCAGTGCTCAGGGTGCTCAGTGCTCAGTGCTCGGGGTGTTGGGTGCTCAGTGCTCAGTGCTCAGGGTGCTGGGTGTTCAGTACTCAGGGTGCAGGGTGCTCAGTACTCAGGGTGCTGGGTGCTCAGTGCACAGGGTCCTCAGTGCTCAGTACTCAGTGCTCAGGGTGCTGGGTGTTCAGTACTCAGGGTGCTGGGTGTTCAGTACTCGGTGTGCTGGGTGCTCAGTGCTCAGGGTGCTCAGTGCTCAGTACTCAGTGCTCAGGGTGCTCAGTGCTCAGTGCTCAGGGTGCTGGGTGTTCAGTACTCGGTGTGCTGCGTGCTCAGTGCTCAGGGTGCTCAGTGCTCAGTACTCAGTGCTCAGGGTACTCAGTGCTCAGTGCTCAGGGTGCTGGGTGTTCAGTACTCAGGGTCCTGGGTGATCAGTACTCAGGGTGCTGGGTGCCCAGTGCTCAGGGTGCTGGGTGCTCAATACTCTGGGTGTTGGGTGCTCTGTGCTCAGGGTGCTGGGTGCTCAGTGCTCAGGGTGCTGCGTGCTCAGTACTCAGGGTGCTGGGTGCTCAGTGCTCGAGGTGCTCGGTGCTCAGTACTCAAGGTGCTGGGTGCTCAGTGCTCAGGGTGCTGGGTGCTCAGTCCTCGGGGTGCTCCGTGCTCAGGGTGCTGGGTGCTCAGTGCTCGGGGTGCTCGGTGCTCAGTACTCAGGGTGCTGAGTGCTCAGTACTCAGGGTGATGGGTGCTCAGTACTCAGGGTGCTGGGTGCTCAGTGGTCGGGGTGCTGGGTGCTCAGTACTCAGGGTGCTGGGGGCTCAGTACTCAGGGTGCTGGGTGCTCAGTACTCAGGGTGCTCGGTTCTCAGTACTCAGGGTGCTGGGTGCTCATTCTCGGGGTGCTGGGTGCTCAGTGCTCGGGGTGCTGGGTGCTCAGTACTCAGGGTGCTGGGGGCTCAGTCCTCAGGGTGCTGGGTGCTCAGTACTCAGGGTGATCTGTTCTCAGTACTCAGGGTGATGGGTGCTCAGTGCTCGGGATGCTGGGTGCTCAGTACTCCGGGTGCTCAGTGCTCAGTACTCAGGGTGCTGGGTGCTCAGTACTCAGGGTGCTGGGTGCTCAGTGCTCGGCGTGCTCGGTGCTCAGTACTCGGGGTGCTGTGTGCTCAGTACTCGGGGTGCTGGGTGCTCAGGGCTCAGGGTGCTGGGTGCTCAGTGCTCGGGGTGCTGGGTGCTCAGTGCTGAGTGTGCTGGCTGCTCAGTGCTCAGGGTGCTGGGTGCTCAGTACTCAGGGTGCTCAGTGCTCAGTTCTAAGCGTGCTGGGTGCTCAGTGCTCAGGGTCCTCGGTGCTCAGTACTCAGGGTGCTCAGTGCTCAGTACACAGCGTGCTTTGTGCTCAGTGCTGAGGGTGCTGGGTGCTCAGTACTCAGGGTGCTGGGTGCTCAGTACTCAGGGTGCTGGGTGCTCAGTACTCAGGGTGCTGGGTGCTCAGTGCTCGGGGTGCTCGGTGATCAGTACTCAGGGTGCTGGGTGCTCAGTGCTCAGGGTGCTGGGTACTCAATACTCAGGGTGCTGGGTGCTCAGTACTCAGGGTGCTGGGTGCTCAGTGCTCAGGGTGCTGGGTGCTCTGTCCTCAGGGTGCTGGGTGCTCAGTACTCAGGGTGTTCGGTGCTCAGTACTCAGGGTGCTCAGTGCTCAGTACTCAGGGTGCTGGTTGCTCAGTGCTCGGGGTGCTCGGTGCTCAGTACTCAGGGTGCTGGGTGCTCAGTACTCAGGGTTCTGGGTGCTCAGTACTCAGGGTGCTGGGTGCTCAGTACTCAGGGTGCTGGGTGCTCAGTACTCAGGGTGATGGGTGCACAGTGCTCAGGGTGCTGGGTGCTCAGTACTCAGGGTGCTGGGTGCTCAGTACTCAGGGTGATCGGTGCTTAGTACTCAGGGTGCTGGGTGCTCAGTGCTCAGGGTGCTGGGTACTCAGTACTCAGGGTGCTGGGTGCTCAGTACTCAGGGTGCTGGGTGCTCAGTGCTCAGGGTGCTGGGTGCTCAGTGCTCAGGGTGCTGGGTGCTCAGTACTCAGGGTGCTGGGTGCTCAGTGCTCAGGGTGATCGGTGCTCAGTACTCAGGGTGCTCACTACTCAGGGTGCTGGGTGCTCAGTGCTCAGGGTGCTGGGAGCTCAGTACTCAGGGTGCTGGGTGCTCAGTGCTCGCGGTGCTCGGTGCTCAGTACTCAAGGTGCTGAGTGCTCAGTGCTCAGGGTGCAGGGTGCTCAGTCCTCGGGGTGCTCCGTGCTCAGTGCTCAGGGTGCTGGGTGCTCAGTACTCAGGGTGCTCGGTGCTCAGTACTCAGGGTTTTCAGTGCTCAGGGTGCTGGGTGCTCAGTACTCAGGGTGCTCAGTGCTCAGTACTCGGGGTGCTGGGTGCTCAGTACTCAGGGTCCTCAGTGCTCAGTACTCGGGGTGCTGGGTGCTCAATGCTCAGTGTGCTCAGTGCTCAGTGCTAAGGGTGCTGGGTGCTCTGTGCTCGGGGCACTGGGTGCTCAGTGCTCGGGGTGCTGGGTGCTCAGTACTCAGGGTGCTGTGTGCTCAGTGCTCAGTACTCAGCGTGCTGGGTGCTCAGTGCTCAGTGTGTTGGGTGCTCAGTACTCAGGGTGCTGGGTGCTCAGTGCTCAGTGCTCAGGGTGCTCATTGCTCAGGGTGCTGGGTGCTCAGGGTGCTGGGTGCTCAGTGCTCGGGGTGCTGGGTGCTCAGTGCTCAGTGCTCAGGGTGCTGGGTGCTCAGTGCTCAGTGTTCAGGGTGCTGGGTGTTCAGTACTCAGGGTGCTCGGTGCTTAGTGCTAGGGGTGCTGGGTGCTCAGTACTCAGGGTGCTTGGTGCTCAGTGCTCGGGGTGCTGGGTGCTCAGTGCTCATCTTGATCAATGCTCAGTACTCAGGGTGCTGGGTGCTCAGTGCTCAGGGTGCTCAGTACTCAGGGTGCTCGGTGCTCAGTGCTCAGTACTCAGGGTGCTCAGTACTCAGGGTGCTGGGTGCTCAGTGCTCAGGGTGCTGGTTGCTCAGTACTCAGGGTGCTGGGTGCTCAGTACTCAGGTTACTGGGTGCTCAGTGCTCAGGGTGCTCTGTGGTCAGTACTCAGGGTGCTGGGTGCTCAGTGCTCGGGGTGCTGCGTGCTCAGTACTCAGGGTTCTGGGTGCTCAGTGCTCACGGTGCTGGGTACTCAGTGCTCAGGGTGCTGGGTGCTCAGTACTCAGGGTGCTGGGTGCTCAGTGCTCGGGGTGCTCGGTGCTCAGTACTCAAGGTGCTGGGTGCTCATTACTCAGGGTGCTGGGTGCTCAGTGCTCGGGGTGCTCGGTGCTCAGTACTCGGGGTGCTGGTTGCTCAGTACTCGGGGTGCTGGGTGCTCAGTGCTCAGGGTGCTGGGTGTTCAGTACTCATGGTGCTGGGTGCTCAGTACTCAGGGTGCGGGGTGCTCAGTGCTCAGGGTGCTCAGTGCTCAGTACTCAGAGCTCAGGGTGCTGGGTGTTCAGTGCTCAGGGTGCTGGGTGCTCATTGCTCAGGGTGCTGGGTGCTCAGTGCTCGAGGTGCTCGGTGCTCAGTACTCAAGGTGCTGGGTGCTCAGTGCTCAGGGTGCTGGGTGCTCAGTCCTCGGGGTGCTCTGTGCTCAGGGTGCTGGGTGCTCAGTGCTCGGGGTGCCCGGTGCTCAGTACTCAGGGTGCTGAGTGCTCAGTACTCAGGGTGATGGGTGCTAGTACTCAGGGTGCTCGGTGCTCAGTGCTCAGGGTGCTGGGTGCTCAGTACTCAGGGTGCTGGGTTCTCAGTGCTCGGGGTGCTGGGTGCTCAGTACTCAGGGTGCAGGGGGCTCAGTACTCAGGGTGCTGGGTGCTCAGTACTCACGGTGCTCGGTTCTCAGTACTCAGGGTGCTGGGTGCTCATTCTCGGGGTGCTGCGTGCTCAGTGCTCAGGGTGCTGGGTGCTCAGTGATCGGGGTGCTGGGTGCTCAGTGCTGAGTGTGCTGGCTGCTCAGTGCTCAGGGTGCTGGGTGCTCAGTACTCAGGGTGCTCGGTGCTCAGTACTCAGGGTGCTCAGTGCTCAGTACTCAGCGTGCTGGGTGCTCAGTGCTCAGGGTCCTCGGTGCTCAGTACTCAGGGTGCTCAGTGCTCAGTACTCAGCGTGCTTTGTGCTCAGTGCTCAGGGTACTGGGTGCTCAGTACTCAGGGTGCTGGGTGCTCTGTACTCAGGGTGCTGGGTGCTCAGTACTCAGGGTGCTGGGTGCTCAGTGCTCAGGGTGCTGGGTGCTCAGTACTCAGGGTGCTGGGTGCTTAGTGCTCGAGGTGCTCGGTGCTCAGTACTCAAGGTGCTGGGTTCTCAGTGCTCAGGGTGCTGGGTGCTCAGTCCTCGGGGTGCTCCGTGCTCAGGGTGCTGGGTGCTGAGTGCTCAGGGTGCTGGGTGCTCAGTGCTCGGGTGCTCGGTGCTCAGTGCTCAGTACTCAGGGTGCTGGGTGCTCAGTGCTCGGTGTGCTGGGTGCTCAGTACTCAGGGTGCTGGGTGCTCAGTGCTCAGGGTGCTGGGTGCTCAGTGCTCAGGGTGCTGGGTGCTCAGTGATCGGGGTGCTGGGTGCTCAGTGCTCAGGGTGATCGGTGCTCAGTGCTCAGGGTGCTGGGTGCTCAGTCCTCAGGGTGCTCAGTGCTCAAGGTGCTGGGTGCTCAGTGCTCGGGGTGCTCGGTGCTCAGTACTCAGGGTGCTGAGTGCTCAGTACTCAGGGTGCTCGGTGCTCAGTACTCAGGGTGCTGGGTGCTCAGTACTCAGGTTGCTGGGTGCTCAGTGCTCAGGGTGCTGGGTGCTCAGTGCTCAGGGTGCTGGGTGCTCAGTGCTCGGGGTGCTGGGTGCTCAGTGCTCGGGGTGCTGGGTGCTCAGTGCTCAGTGCTCAGGGTGCTGGGTGCTCAGTGCTCAGTGCTCAGGGTGCTGGTTGCTCAGTACTCAGGGTGCTGGGTGCTCAGTACTCAGGGTGCTGGGTGCTCAGTGCTCAGGGTGCTGGGTGCTCAGTACTCAGGGTGCTGGGTGCTCAGTGCTCGGGGTGCTGGGTGCTCCGTGCTCGGGGTGCTGGGTGCTCAGTGCTCATGGTGCTGGGTGCTCAGTACTCAGGGTGCTGGGTGCTCAGTGCTCGGGGTGCTCGGTGCTCAGTACTCAAGGTGCTGGGTGCTCAGTGCTCAGGGTGCTGGGTGCTCAGTCCTCGGGGTGCACCGTGCTCAGTGATCAGGGTGCTGGGTGCTCAGTACTCAGGGTGCTCGGTGCTCAGTACTCAGGGTTCTTAGTGCTCAGTACTCAGGGTGCTGGGTGCTCAGTGCTCAGGGTGCTGGGTGCTCAGTACTCAGGGTGCTCAGTGCTCAGTACTCGGGGTGCTTGGTGCTCAGTACTCAGGGTGCTCAGTGCTCAGTACTCGGGGTGCTGGGTGCTCAGTGCTCAGGGTGCTCAGTGCTCAGTGCTCGGGGTGTTGGGTGCTCAGTGCTCAGTGCTCAGGGTGCTGGGTGTTCAGTACTCAGGGTGCAGGGTGCTCAGTACTCAGGGTGCTGGGTGCTCAGTGCTCAGGGTGCTCAGTGATCAGTACTCAGTGCTCAGGGTGCTGGGTGTTCAGTACTCGGTGTGCAGGGTGCTCAGTGCTGAGGGTGCTCAGTGCTCAGTACTCAGTGCTCAGGGTGCTCAGTGCTCAGTGCTCAGGGTGCTGGGTGTTCAGTACTCGGTGTGCTGGGTGCTCAGTGCTCAGGGTGCTCAGTGCTCAGTACTCAGTGCTCAGGGTACTCAGTGCTCAGTGCTCAGGGTGCTGGGTGTTCAGTACTCAGGGTGCTGGGTGATCAGTACTCAGGGTGCTGGGTGCTCAGTGCTCAGGGTGCTGGGTGCTCAGTACTCTGGGTGTTGGGTGCTCAGTGCTCAGGGTGCTGGGTGCTCAGTGCTCAGGGTGCTGGGTGCTCAGTGCTCGAGGTGCTCGGTGCTCAGTACTCAAGGTGCTGGGTGCTCAGTGCTCAGGGTGCTGGGTGCTCAGTCCTCGGGGTGCTCCGTGCTCAGGGTGCTGGGTGCTCAGTGCTCGGGGTGCTCGGTGCTCAGTACTCAGGGTGCTGAGTGCTCAGTACTCAGGGTGATGGGTGCTCAGTACTCAGGGTGCTGGGTGCTCAGTGCTCGGGGTGCTGGGTGCTCAGTACTCAGGGTGCTGGGGGCTCAGTACTCAGGGTGCTGGGTGCTCAGTACTCAGGGTGCTCGGTTCTCAGTACTCAGGGTGCTGGGTGCTCATTCTCGGGGTGCTGGGTGCTCAGTGCTCGGGGTGCTGGGTGCTCAGTACTCAGGGTGCTGTGGGCTCAGTACTCAGGGTGCTGGGTGCTCAGTACTCAGGGTGATCTGTTCTCAGTACTCAGGGTGCTGGGTGCTCAGTGCTCGGGATGCTGGGTGCTCAGTACTCGGGGTGCTCAGTGCTCAGTACTCAGGGTGCTGGGTGCTCAGTACTCAGGGTGCTGGGTGCACAGTGCTCAGGGTGCTGGGTGCTCAGTACTCAGGGTGCTGGGTGCTCAGTACTCAGGGTGATCGGTGCTTAGTACTCAGGGTGCTGGGTGCTCATTGCTCAGGGTGCTGGGTACTCAGTACTCAGGGTGCTGGGTGCTCAGTACTCAGGGTGCTGGGTGCTCAGTGCTCAGGGTGCTGGGTGCTCAGTGCTCAGGGTGCTGGGTGCTCAGTACTCAGGGTGCTGGGTGCTCAGTGCTCAGGGTGATCGGTGCTCAGTACTCAGGGTGCTCAGTACTCAGGGTGCTGGGTGCTCAGTGCTCAGGGTGCTGGGTGCTCAGTACTCAGGGTGCTGGGTGCTCAGTGCTCGGGGTGCTGGGTGCTCAGTGCTCAGGGTGATCGGTGCTCAGTACTCAAGGCGCTGGGTGCTCAGTCCTTGGGGTGCTGGGTGCTCAGTGCTCGGGGTGCTGTGTGCTCAGTGCTCAGTGCTCAGGCTGCTGGGTGCTCAGTGCTCAGTGCTCAGGGTGCTGGGTGCTCAGTTCTCAGGGTGCTGGGTGCTCAGTACTCTGTGTGTTGGGTGCTCAGTACGCAGGGTGCTGGGTGCTCAGTGCTCAGGGTGCTGGGTGCTCAGTACTCAGGGTGCTGGGTGCTCAGTGCTCGCGGTGCTCGGTGCTCAGTACTCAAGGTGCTGGGTGCTCAGTGCTCAGGGTGCAGGGTGCTCAGTCCTCGGGGTGCCCCGTGCTCAGTGCTCAGGATGCTCGGTGCTCAGTACTCAGGGTTTTCAGTGCTCTGGGTGCTGGATGCTCAGTACTCAGGGTGCTCAGTGCTCAGTACTCGGGGTGCTGGGTGCTCAGTACTCAGGGTGCTCAGTGCTCAGTACTCAGGGTGCTGGGTGCTCAGTGCTCAGTGTGCTCAGTGCTCAGTGCTCGGGGTGCTGGGTGCTCAGTGCTCGGGGCGCTGGGTGCTCAGTGTTCGGGGTGCTGGGTGCTCAGTACTCAGGGTGCTGTGTGCTCAGTGCTCATTACTCAGCGTGCTGGGTGCTCAGTGCTCAGAGTGTTGGGTGCTCAGTACTCAGGGTGCTGGGTGCTCAGTGCTCAGTGCACAGGGTGCTCATTGCTCAGGGTGCTGGGTGCTCAGGGTGCTGGGTGCTCAGTGCTCGGGGTGCTGGGTGCTCAGTGCTCAGTGCTCAGGGTGCTGGGTGCTCAGTGCTCAGTGCTCAGGGTGCTGGGTGTTCAGTACTCAGGGTGCTCGGTGCTTAGTGCTCGGGGTGCTGGGTGCTCAGTACTCAGGTGCTGGGTGCTCAGTGCTCGGGGTGCTGGGTGCTCAGTGCTCATGGTGATCAATGCTCAGTACTCAGGGTGCGGGGTGCTCAGTGCTCAGGGTGCTGGGTGCTCAGTCCTCAGGGTGCTCAGTACTCAGGGTGCTCGGTGCTCAGTGCTCAGTACTCAGGGTGCTCAGTACTCAGGGTGCTGGGTGCTCAGTGCTCAGGGTGCTGGGTGCTCAGTACTCAGGGTGCTGGGTGCTTAGTACTCGGGGTGCTGGGTGCTCAGTACTCAGGGTGCTGTGTGCTCAGTTCTCGGGGTGCTGGGTGCTCAGTGCTCAGGGTGATCGGTGCTCAGTGCTCAGGGTGCTGGGTGCTCAGTCCTCAGGGTGATCAGTGCTCGCGGTGCTCGGTGCTCAGTACTCAGGGTGCTGAGTGCCCAGTACTCAGGGTTCTGGGTGCTCAGTACTCAGGGTGCTGGGTGCTCAGTACTCAGGGTGCTGTCTGCTCAGTGCTCAGGGTGCTGGGTGCTCAGTGCTCAGGGTGCTGGGTGCTCAGTGCTGGGGGTGCTGGGTTCTCAGGGCTGTGGTGCTGGGTGCTCAGTGCTCAGTGCTCAGGGTGCTGGGTGCTCAGTGCTCAGGGTGCTGGTTGCTCAGTACTCAGGGTGCTGGGTTCTCAGTACTCAGGTTACTGGGTGCTCAGTGCTCAGGGAGCTCTGTGGTCAGTACTCAGGGTGCTGGGTGCTCAGTGCTCGGGGTGCTGCGTGCTCAGTACTCAGGGTGCTGGGTGCTCAGTGCTCACGGTGCTGGGTACTCAGTGCTCAGGGTGCTGGGTGCTCAGTACTCAGGGTGCTGGGTGCTCAGTGCTCGGGGTGCTCGGTGCTCAGTACTCAAGGTGCTGGGTGCTCAGTGCTCAGGGTGCTGGGTGCTCAGTGCTCGGGGTGCTCGGTGCTCAGTACTCGGGGTGCTGGTTGCTCAGTACTCGGGGTGCTGGGTGCTCAGTGCTCAGTGCTCAGGGTGCTGGGTGTTCAGTACTCATGGTGCTGGGTGCTCAGTACTCAGGGTGCTGGGTGCTCAGTGCTCAGGGTGCTCAGTGCTCAGTACTCAGTGCTCAGGGTGCTGGGTGTTCAGTACTCAGGGTGCTGGGTGTTCAGTACTCGGTGTGCTGGGTGCTCAGTGCTCAGGGTGCTGGGTGCTCAGTACTCAGTGCTCAGGGTGCTCAGTGCTCAGTGCTCAGGGTGCTCGGTGTTCAGTACTCAGGGTGCTGGGTGTTCAGTACTCGGTGTGCTGTGTGCTCAGTGCTCAGGGTGCTCAGTGATTAGTACTAAGTGCTCAGGGTACTCACTGCTCAGTACTCAGGGTGCTGGGTGCTCAGTACTCAGGGTGCTGGGTGCTCAGTGCTCAGGGTGCTGGGTGCTCAGTACTCTGGGTGTTGGGTGCTCAGTGCTCAGGGTGCTGGGTGCTCAGTGCTCAGGGTGCTGCGTGCTCAGTACTCAGGGTGCTGGGTGCTCAGCGCTCGAGGTGCTCGGTGCTCAGTACTCAAGGTGCTGGGTGCTCAGTGCTCAGGGTGCTGGGTGCTCAGTCCTCGGGGTGCTCCGTGCTCAGGGTGCTGGGTGCTCAGTGCTCGGGATGCTCGGTGCTCAGTACTCAGGGTGCTGAGTGCTCAGTACTCAGGGTGATGGGTGCTCAGTACTCAGGGTGCTGGGTGCTCAGTGCTCGGGGTGCTGGGTGCTCAGTACTCAGGGTGCTGGGGGCTCAGTACTCAGGGTGCTGGGTGCTCAGTACTCAGGGTGCTCGGTTCTCAGTACTCAGGGTGCTGGGTGCTCATTCTCGGGGTGCTGGGTGCTCAGTGCTCGGGGTGCTGGGTGCTCAGTACTCAGGGTGCTGGGGGCTCAGTACTCAGGGTGCTGGGTGCTCAGTACTCAGGGTGATCTGTTCTCAGTACTCAGGGTGCTGGGTGCTCAGTGCTCGGGATGCTGGGTGCTCAGTACTCGGGGTGCTCAGTGCTCAGTACTCAGGGTGCTGGGTGCTCAGTACTCAGGGTGCTGGGTGCTCAGTGCTCGGGGTGCTCGGTGCTGAGTACTCGGGGTGCTGGGTTCTCAGTACTCAGGGTGTTGGGTGCTCAGTGCTCAGGGTGCTGGGTGCTCAGTGATCGGGGTGCTGGGTGCTCAGTGCTGAGTGTGCTGGCTGCTCAGTGCTCAGGGTACTGGGTGCTCAGTACTCAGGGTGCTCGGTGCTCAGTAACCAGGGTGCTCAGTGCTCAGTACTCAGCGTGCTGGGTGCTCAGTGCTCAGGGTCCTCGGTGCTCAGTACTCAGGGTGCTCAGTGCTCAGTACTCAGCGTGCTTTGTGCTCAGTGCTCAGGATGCTGGGTGCTCAGTACTCAGGGTGCTGGGTGCTCAGTACTCAGGGTGCTGGGTGCTCTGTGCTGGGGGGTGCTGGGTGCTCAGTGCTCAGGGTACTGGGTGCTCAGTACTCAGGGTGCTCGGTGCTCAGTACTCAGGGTGCTCAGTGCTCAGTACTCAGCGTGCTGGGTGCTCAGTGCTCAGGGTCCTCGGTGCTCAGTACTCAGGGTGCTCAGTGCTCAGTACTCAGCGTGCTTTGTGCTCAGTGCTCAGGGTGCTGGGTGCTCAGTACTCAGGGTGCTGGGTGCTCAGTACTCAGGGTGCTGGGTGCTCTGTGCTGGGGGGTGCTGGGTGCTCAGTGCTCAGGGTGCTGGGTGCTCAGTGCTCAGGGTGCTGGGTGCTCAGTACTCAGGGTGCTGGGTGCTTAGTGCTCGAGGTGCTCGGTGCTCAGTACTCAAGGTGCTGGGTTCTCAGTGCTCAGGGTGCTGGGTGCTCAGTCCTCGGGGTGCTCCGTGCTCAGGGTGCTGGGTGCTGAGTGCTCAGGGTGCTGGGTGCTCAGTGCTCGGGTGCTCGGTGCTCAGTGCTCAGGGTCCTGGGTGCTCAGTACTCAGGGTCCTGGTTGCTTAGTACTCAGTGTGCTCAGTGCTCAGTACACAGGGTGCTGGGTGCTCATTGCTCGGGGTCCTGGGTGCTCAGTGTCTCAGTACTCAGGGTGCTGGGTGCTCAGTGCTCGGGGTGCTGGGTGCTCAGTACTCAGGGTGCTGGGTGCTCAGTGCTCAGGGTGCTGGGTGCTCAGTGCTCAGGGTGCGGGGTGCTCAGTGATCGGGGTGCTGGGTGCGGAGTACTCAGGGTGCTCAGTGCTCGGGGAGCTCGGTGCTCAGTACTCAGGGTGCTGGGTGCTCAGTACTCAGGGTGCTGGGTGCTCAGTACTCGGGTGCTGGGTGCTCATTCTCGGGGTGCTGGGTGCTCAGTGCTCGGGGTGCTGGGTGCTCAGTACTCAGTGCTCAGGGTGCTCAGTGCTCAGTGCTCAGGGTGCTGGGTGTTCAGTACTCAGGGTGCTGGGTGCTCAGTACTCAGGGTGCTAGGTGCTCAGTACTCAGGGTGCTGGGTGCTCATTCTCGGGGTGCTGGGTGCTCAGTGCTCGGGGTGCTGGGTGCTCAGTACTCAGGGTTCTGGGGGCTCAGTACTCAGGGTGCTGGGTGCTCAGTACTCAGGGTGCTCGGTTCTCAGTACTCAGGGTGCTGGGTGCTCATTCTCGGGGTGCTGGGTGCTCAGTGCTCGGGGTGCTGGGTGCTCAGTACTCAGGGTGCTGGGGGCTGAGTACTCAGGGTGCTGGGTGCTCAGTACTCAGGGTGATCTGTTCTCAGTACTCAGGTTGCTGGGTGCTCAGTGCTCGGGGTGCTGGGTGCTCACTACTCGGGGTGCTCAGTGCTCAGTACTCAGGGTGCTGGGTGCTCAGTACTCAGGGTGCTGGGTGCTCAGTGCTCAGGGTGCTGGGTGCTCAGTACTAAGGGTGCTGGGTGCTCAGTACTCAGGGTGCTCAGTGCTCAGTACTCAGGGTGCTGGGTGCTCAGTGCTCAGGGTGCTGGGTACTCAGTACTCAGGGTGCTGGGTGCTCAGTACTCAGGGTGCTGGGTGCTCAGTACTCAGGGTGCTGGGTGCTCAGTGCTCAGGGTGCTGGGTGCTCAGTACTCAGGGTGCTGGGTGCTCAGTGCTCAGGGTTCTGGGTGCTCAGTACTCAGGGTGCTGGGTGCTCAGTGCTCAGGTTGATCGGTGCTCAGTACTCAGGGTGCTCAGTACTCAGGGTGCTGGGTGCTCAGTGCTCGGGGTGCTGGGTGCTCAGTCCTCGGGGTGCTCCGGGCTCAGTGCTCAGGGTGCTGGGTGCTCAGTACTTAGGGTGCTCGGTGCTCAGTACTCAGGGTTTTCAGTGCTCTGGGTGCTGGGTGCTCAGTACTCAGGGTGCTCAGTGCTCAGTACTCGGGGTGCTGGGTGCTCAGTACTCAGGGTGCTCAGTGCTCAGTACTCGGGGTGCTGGGTGCTCAGTGCTCAGTGTGCTCAGTGCTCAGTGCTCGGGGTGCTGGGTGCTCAGTGCTCGGGGCGCTGGGTGCTCAGTGTTCGGGGTGCTGGGTGCTCAGTACTCAGGGTGCTGGGTGCTCAGTGCTCGGGGTGCTGGGTGCTCAGTACTCAGGGTGCTGGGTGCTCAGTACTCAGGGTGCTGGGGGCTCAGTACTCAGGGTGCTGGGTGCTCAGTACTCAGGGTGCTCGGTTCTCAGTACTCAGGGTGCTGGGTGCTCATTCTCGGGGTGCTGGGTGCTCAGTGCTCGGGGTGCTGGGTGCTCAGTACTCAGGGTGCTGTGGGCTCAGTACTCAGGGTGCTGGGTGCTCAGTACTCAGGGTGATCTGTTCTCAGTACTCAGGGTGCTGGGTGCTCAGTGCTCGGGATGCTGGGTGCTCAGTACTCGGGGTGCTCAGTGCTCAGTACTCAGGGTGCTGGGTGCTCAGTACTCAGGGTGCTGGGTGCACAGTGCTCAGGGTGCTGGGTGCTCAGTACTCAGGGTGCTGGGTGCTCAGTACTCAGGGTGATCGGTGCTTAGTACTCAGGGTGCTGGGTGCTCATTGCTCAGGGTGCTGGGTACTCAGTACTCAGGGTGCTGGGTGCTCAGTACTCAGGGTGCTGGGTGCTCAGTGCTCAGGGTGCTGGGTGCTCAGTGCTCAGGGTGCTGGGTGCTCAGTACTCAGGGTGCTGGGTGCTCAGTGCTCAGGGTGATCGGTGCTCAGTACTCAGGGTGCTCAGTACTCAGGGTGCTGGGTGCTCAGTGCTCAGGGTGCTGGGTGCTCAGTACTCAGGGTGCTGGGTGCTCAGTGCTCGGGGTGCTGGGTGCTCAGTGCTCAGGGTGATCGGTGCTCAGTACTCAAGGCGCTGGGTGCTCAGTCCTTGGGGTGCTGGGTGCTCAGTGCTCGGGGTGCTGTGTGCTCAGTGCTCAGTGCTCAGGCTGCTGGGTGCTCAGTGCTCAGTGCTCAGGGTGCTGGGTGCTCAGTTCTCAGGGTGCTGGGTGCTCAGTACTCTGTGTGTTGGGTGCTCAGTACGCAGGGTGCTGGGTGCTCAGTGCTCAGGGTGCTGGGTGCTCAGTACTCAGGGTGCTGGGTGCTCAGTGCTCGCGGTGCTCGGTGCTCAGTACTCAAGGTGCTGGGTGCTCAGTGCTCAGGGTGCAGGGTGCTCAGTCCTCGGGGTGCCCCGTGCTCAGTGCTCAGGATGCTCGGTGCTCAGTACTCAGGGTTTTCAGTGCTCTGGGTGCTGGATGCTCAGTACTCAGGGTGCTCAGTGCTCAGTACTCGGGGTGCTGGGTGCTCAGTACTCAGGGTGCTCAGTGCTCAGTACTCAGGGTGCTGGGTGCTCAGTGCTCAGTGTGCTCAGTGCTCAGTGCTCGGGGTGCTGGGTGCTCAGTGCTCGGGGCGCTGGGTGCTCAGTGTTCGGGGTGCTGGGTGCTCAGTACTCAGGGTGCTGTGTGCTCAGTGCTCATTACTCAGCGTGCTGGGTGCTCAGTGCTCAGAGTGTTGGGTGCTCAGTACTCAGGGTGCTGGGTGCTCAGTGCTCAGTGCACAGGGTGCTCATTGCTCAGGGTGCTGGGTGCTCAGGGTGCTGGGTGCTCAGTGCTCGGGGTGCTGGGTGCTCAGTGCTCAGTGCTCAGGGTGCTGGGTGCTCAGTGCTCAGTGCTCAGGGTGCTGGGTGTTCAGTACTCAGGGTGCTCGGTGCTTAGTGCTCGGGGTGCTGGGTGCTCAGTACTCAGGTGCTGGGTGCTCAGTGCTCGGGGTGCTGGGTGCTCAGTGCTCATGGTGATCAATGCTCAGTACTCAGGGTGCGGGGTGCTCAGTGCTCAGGGTGCTGGGTGCTCAGTCCTCAGGGTGCTCAGTACTCAGGGTGCTCGGTGCTCAGTGCTCAGTACTCAGGGTGCTCAGTACTCAGGGTGCTGGGTGCTCAGTGCTCAGGGTGCTGGGTGCTCAGTACTCAGGGTGCTGGGTGCTTAGTACTCGGGGTGCTGGGTGCTCAGTACTCAGGGTGCTGTGTGCTCAGTTCTCGGGGTGCTGGGTGCTCAGTGCTCAGGGTGATCGGTGCTCAGTGCTCAGGGTGCTGGGTGCTCAGTCCTCAGGGTGATCAGTGCTCGCGGTGCTCGGTGCTCAGTACTCAGGGTGCTGAGTGCCCAGTACTCAGGGTTCTGGGTGCTCAGTACTCAGGGTGCTGGGTGCTCAGTACTCAGGGTGCTGTCTGCTCAGTGCTCAGGGTGCTGGGTGCTCAGTGCTCAGGGTGCTGGGTGCTCAGTGCTGGGGGTGCTGGGTTCTCAGGGCTGTGGTGCTGGGTGCTCAGTGCTCAGTGCTCAGGGTGCTGGGTGCTCAGTGCTCAGGGTGCTGGTTGCTCAGTACTCAGGGTGCTGGGTTCTCAGTACTCAGGTTACTGGGTGCTCAGTGCTCAGGGAGCTCTGTGGTCAGTACTCAGGGTGCTGGGTGCTCAGTGCTCGGGGTGCTGCGTGCTCAGTACTCAGGGTGCTGGGTGCTCAGTGCTCACGGTGCTGGGTACTCAGTGCTCAGGGTGCTGGGTGCTCAGTACTCAGGGTGCTGGGTGCTCAGTGCTCGGGGTGCTCGGTGCTCAGTACTCAAGGTGCTGGGTGCTCAGTGCTCAGGGTGCTGGGTGCTCAGTGCTCGGGGGTGCTCGGTGCTCAGTACTCGGGGTGCTGGTTGCTCAGTACTCGGGGTGCTGGGTGCTCAGTGCTCAGTGCTCAGGGTGCTGGGTGTTCAGTACTCATGGTGCTGGGTGCTCAGTACTCAGGGTGCTGGGTGCTCAGTGCTCAGGGTGCTCAGTGCTCAGTACTCAGTGCTCAGGGTGCTGGGTGTTCAGTACTCAGGGTGCTGGGTGTTCAGTACTCGGTGTGCTGGGTGCTCAGTGCTCAGGGTGCTGGGTGCTCAGTACTCAGTGCTCAGGGTGCTCAGTGCTCAGTGCTCAGGGTGCTCGGTGTTCAGTACTCAGGGTGCTGGGTGTTCAGTACTCGGTGTGCTGTGTGCTCAGTGCTCAGGGTGCTCAGTGATTAGTACTAAGTGCTCAGGGTACTCACTGCTCAGTACTCAGGGTGCTGGGTGCTCAGTACTCAGGGTGCTGGGTGCTCAGTGCTCAGGGTGCTGGGTGCTCAGTACTCTGGGTGTTGGGTGCTCAGTGCTCAGGGTGCTGGGTGCTCAGTGCTCAGGGTGCTGCGTGCTCAGTACTCAGGGTGCTGGGTGCTCAGCGCTCGAGGTGCTCGGTGCTCAGTACTCAAGGTGCTGGGTGCTCAGTGCTCAGGGTGCTGGGTGCTCAGTCCTCGGGGTGCTCCGTGCTCAGGGTGCTGGGTGCTCAGTGCTCGGGATGCTCGGTGCTCAGTACTCAGGGTGCTGAGTGCTCAGTACTCAGGGTGATGGGTGCTCAGTACTCAGGGTGCTGGGTGCTCAGTGCTCGGGGTGCTGGGTGCTCAGTACTCAGGGTGCTGGGGGCTCAGTACTCAGGGTGCTGGGTGCTCAGTACTCAGGGTGCTCGGTTCTCAGTACTCAGGGTGCTGGGTGCTCATTCTCGGGGTGCTGGGTGCTCAGTGCTCGGGGGTGCTGGGTGCTCAGTACTCAGGGTGCTGGGGGCTCAGTACTCAGGGTGCTGGGTGCTCAGTACTCAGGGTGATCTGTTCTCAGTACTCAGGGTGCTGGGTGCTCAGTGCTCGGGATGCTGGGTGCTCAGTACTCGGGGTGCTCAGTGCTCAGTACTCAGGGTGCTGGGTGCTCAGTACTCAGGGTGCTGGGTGCTCAGTGCTCGGGGTGCTCGGTGCTGAGTACTCGGGGTGCTGGGTTCTCAGTACTCAGGGTGTTGGGTGCTCAGTGCTCAGGGTGCTGGGTGCTCAGTGATCGGGGTGCTGGGTGCTCAGTGCTGAGTGTGCTGGCTGCTCAGTGCTCAGGGTACTGGGTGCTCAGTACTCAGGGTGCTCGGTGCTCAGTAACCAGGGTGCTCAGTGCTCAGTACTCAGCGTGCTGGGTGCTCAGTGCTCAGGGTCCTCGGGTGCTCAGTACTCAGGGTGCTCAGTGCTCAGTACTCAGCGTGCTTTGTG